>NC_141759.1:17743452-18043452 GCF_982258835.1 Parasteatoda tepidariorum
CCTGTTCCCTGACTCCTACACAGTCCGGTTGTCAAAAAAAAAATTTTTAGATTATAATAAGTAAAGAATAAGTTAGACCTTCAAACCATTGAATATGGGTAAATCCGATCATTAAATCTAAGGTTGTTATTGAATTCTCCGTTTGGGTGGTATGCTCCCGAGTCTAGGATCATCCTTATAGTCATTTCCTTTTCCTCAGGCCATAACCTCATTTTTAGACTTTGACTGAGAGGAGATTCGAAGTCCGCGCCCGCACTCCATTTCTTCATATGCTGTAGAGTCTTAGGGCCACTGAGGTACTGTCATTAATTTATAATATAACCTAATTAACATAATTTTAGAAAATATATTATCAAATTTTAAATAAAGAAAATTCCAATTGCCATGATTCTGTAGGACTCACTCTGATTGCCACAACTATAATACAGTTACGATGTTTCAGAGTATCCTTTTGATTGTAAGTGACTAAAGGAAGGAGAATTCTCTAACATTTTCTGAATTTCGTTGTTGTTCGAAGTTGCGGACATAAATAGACATTTAATTCTCGTTGCTCTCCGCTAAACTTAAGAACTTAATTACCATCTGCAAACTGTTCGTACTGCTGATTAAAGATTGGAAAAGAAAGTAGGCGATACTGTCTAATGTATGTTCACCATTTCTGGACGATTAACTTTCAAGGAAAAGGCCCCAAGTGTATGAAAATTGCACACATTCCTCTTTACTCCCAAATAAAGTATAGGTCTTCTATCATTACACTTCTCTTTTTCTCTGCACTCCTCCCATTTCTTGCGGATTGATTTTAACTCATGTGTAATAGCCCATTGATTTGGGGACGAGATAACCTGGTTGGCATGATGCTGGTCTCATGTTCGTGTGAATGGAAGTTCGAATCCAGCCGGCCGAAGACTCCCCGTGTAGTACATGGTGACTGGTGCTCGTCACAAAGTTCTCCATGTTCCCATAATAAATAATATCTCTGGAGAACTGAATTGGAGATTAATCGCTCGCTGGTTCAGGTCAAAATTATGATCTGTAGATGAATGAATGGGTTCACCCTATAAACGGGTGTGACGGATGGGTGTGGCAAAAGTTGAATTCTAGGTCATAGATGGCGCCACAGGAAAACAAGAACAAGCACCCCCCCCCTTTTCTTAAATTTCTCACGACAACAACAACAAAGATAAGTTTGAGTTAAAGATATGTTTTAAACAGAAAAATAAAATGAATGACATTTTAAATAAAAGAGTCAATTATTGGTCACTTTACGAAATATTAGATAGGAAATGTTTTATTATTTTTTTAAACATATTTTGTATTTCTTAATTAAATATTTTTAACCCAATTAAAATACTCATCTTACGGGATTCTTACTAGACTTGCAATGGAATTTCTATGGGTGAATGTTTGTGTTGATAGAATCTTGACGTCAAAATTCAGATCTATTTCCGACTAACGTCAAAACCTTAGTGAAGCTCCGTGTTCTGTCTTAATGCAAGATTCAATCATTCCTCACTCGATAACAGCCAAAAAGGAATCTACATTGTCAGACAAAATTTTTAGACCAAATTAAAGCTAGCTAAATGACTCAAATTTCCACTGAAGCTCTATGCTAGATAACAGTATATTAGTTGAATTAATTTTATTACCTAAAGATATCCCTAATAAAGAAATTTAGGCAACAATTTACCCTTATTATATTCTATAGATTATAAATGCACTTTTCTAAATACTACATTATTTCGAGGGAGACATTTTAATTAAAAGAGTTGGAACCATATAAATAAATGATTAGAGGATACCACATAATTCTAAAATTATATTTCATGTCCCTATAAAAAAAAATGGAAAAAACGAAATAAGTCGCAAGGAAAAGACATAATTTTATAAATAGCATTATCTTGATTGCATCCTTTGTTTATAGCTCCCACATTATACAAATTTTTTTTTAAAAATATTCAATAAAACAAATTTAAATTTCTGCATATAGATTTTTTTTCAATAAATTAAAATCGCAAATAAAGAAGAGTTGCAATCTTTCCTCCACTATTATATACAACATAATTTTTTTTTCTGGTGGAAGGGGCATGAAATGAATAACTTCCTTAGCAACAATTTTACCTTGTTCCCAGTTGGGCTAAAAATTGACATAAATATGAGTCCTATATGAAGACGCACCGAGGGACCAATATTGGAATGTCTAGATTATTTAACATTGGTCCTACGTAGGGCCAATACCGGCCAATATAGGGTTTATATTGATTGAATAATGAATGTAAAATATCGTGTGAATTTGAGAAATCTATATAGGGAAAATATTGGTTTCAGAGTTTCTGTAAAATATTGGGTAAATTGGACAATTCCGTATAGGGCCTACATTGAAAAATAATGGCCCTTTGAACCCTTATTTAGTCAAGATTAATGAATATTAGTCCAATGAAGGTTCAGGTTATTTTGCTTTAAGGGATGAACCATTCTATATGAACATGCACCGAGGGACCAATATTGGAATGTCTAGATTATTTAACATTGGCCCTATGTAGGGCAATAGGCAGCCAATATAGGATCTATATTGTTTGAATAATGAATGTAAAATACCGGATGAATTTGAGAAATCTATATGGGGAAAATATTGGCTACAGAGTTTCTGTAAAATATTGGGTAAATTGGACAATTCCGTATAGGGCCTACATTGAAAAATAATGGCCCTTTGAACCCTTATTTAGTCAAGATTAATGAATATTAATCCAATGAGGGCCCAAGTTATTTTGCTTTGAGGAATCAACCATTCAAGATTTCTTGAAATGAAATATATATGTGCACACACAAAAAAATTATTCTACTTGATATTATTATTTAATTTGAACTTGGAGAAGGAGAGTTGTTCAATCTAAAATGAATTCTTGCTTTTTCTGTATGAATCGAGGGGTAATGGAAAATGTTCCACTTACCTTTTATGACCGCCTTTCAGAATATCCATAAAACAATTATTGATTTTAACTACAATATGACAAATATGATGAATTTACTTTAAATGGGATGATTCATGATAATTATTAAGTGATAAAGGGATTGAGCAAGTTACTTGCGGGATAAGCCGCTTCTCGAGTCTACTTTTTTTAAGTTTTTGAAAAACAAAAAGTTAATATTTCTGCTGCACTTTCGGCGCCATCTGGTGACAGTTTTTTGCACGCCATAAGAGCTTGTTACAACAGTTATGCATGAATTAAAAGCAATCTGCTAGACATGGTAGAAGTTAAAGAACCACTAATAAAGGAAGATAGAGAGCAGTGACAGAGTCCCTATGCTCAGATTGGTGTGAAGAGGAATATTTATGCATTCATTTTATATACACAAGGTGTCCATTTCCTTAAAAGTTAAGTCATTCAAAAATGATGAACTAACGTTAAACAGTAACGCCTACTTTCTCTTTTAAACTTTTCTCCGCTGCACGGGAAACTTACGTATGGTAATTACCACCGTAATTTAAATGGAGAGCAACGTGAATAAAATTTAATTTGCAAATTTATAATGAAGTCAGCAAGGATAAAATCGCTAACATTTTCCTAAAATTCATGACATTCTGGGAATTCTCTCTTTTTTAGGCGCTTCCAACGAAAAAGATACTAAGAAATACTGTAACTTGACAATCATAGTGAGTTCTATACCATTACAAAAAGCTATTATTTTCCTTTCATTAAACCTAACAAACAATAATCTCTTAATAGAATAGCAATCGATTTTTATTGAAATATCCAACACGCAATTATATTATTAATATAGCTACCAGTAATCAACTACATCAAATTTTATATGTATTAATGAATCTTAAAATTTTTGATAAGTTTTTCGTAGTTCTTCGGTAAATTAAAGCTTTCTGCGCAACTTACTATGCGCGGAAAGTAAGGACTTAACTTTAAAATTTTCGATTTAGTTGATAAAGCTTCTACTTGTCTTGTGTGGCAACTTCTTGTTCTACCAGTACATGTTGAATTACTGCCTTCAATCACAAGGTTGGTGGCAAGCATATAAAATAAACTAGTTTCTCCACTCCAGTCAGACACCCCTTCAGAATGGTTCCTATTGAGCTCATGAAAACGCCCTAAATATGTATTATAACGGTGATATTTGGCTTTTAAAACTACGGTTAAGAATGGATGTTTATTGCATTGTGTTACTTCTTATTTGATCTAGCAAAGCTTATCCAAGGCTATGCGAGTTCAGTTGCGAAGACCGAGTATCGCAAAACAGAGAAATGTCTTTCAGTTGGGCGTGTTCTTTCAAATCCTGTCGAATTGTGACAAATTATTTGGGAAGAAGGCGTTACTTATTGCCTGGTGGATACTTTATATTACACACAGGAACAATTTAAATATATATAATTTATAAGATGTATATATACACATACGTTAGCGTGCCTGACTGCGAAGCCAATGGCTGCGAGTTCAAATCCCGCTCTGGGCATGGATGTTTATCTCTCTGTGTTGTCTTCTGATGTATGAATGTGGCCCACCCTACGAACGGGTATTTGTAGCGTGTTGCTCGCCTCTGTGACTTTGGTTCACAGGTTCCCATTGGGTTCCGATAAATGAGCAACAATTCCGGCATCTTCTCAGGCGAAGAACGAAAGTTCAGTGCCTACCTAATATGGTGCCCCCGAAACAGTGGCCAACAAATCTGCCCTGTAAATAGCCTGAATTTTTAACACAAGTATACATTGGAAATAAAATAAAAATTTGAAGAAAATAAATAAGTAAAAAAAATTTAAAAAAATATTTTAAACAATTCGGTTTAACGTGGGAGTTATTAACAGAGGATGCAATCAAGATAATGCAATTTATGAAATTATGTCTTTACCTTGCAACTTATTTTGTTTCTTCCATTTTTTAATAGGGACATGAAATTTGATTTTATAATTATGTGGTTCTTAAATCTTCTAATCATTTATATGGTCCCACACTGTTTTAAGCAAAATGTCTTCTTTGAAATAATGTAGCATTTTGAAAAATGTATTTACAATCTAGGATATAATAAGGTTAAATCGTTGCTTAAATTTCTTTATTAGCAATATCTTTAATTGACAGGTCTTTAAATTTTTTTTTCAATAATTTCGTTTTAAATTACAAAATAAAAAGTGTTTAGTCTATATTGTTTGACGATGGAAAATTTAAATGCACTATATCTTTGATATATTATTGCTCAATAACTGTTTGGTCGGTATCTATCAAAATTAGTATATAATTAGATTTAAATAGCGTAACAATACATTTTCTTAATAATTCGTTGAAGAAAAGCAAAAATTACGATTCTCTTAAGATGTTAGAGGTTATAGTTATAGAATATGCAAAAAGTAAAAAATCATTTAAGAGTTTTTTGACTGCCAACAACTTGTAACCATACTCAACGGATTGCTGCTCCCCCTCATACCAAGAAGGTCAAGTATCAAAATCTTTTGAAACTTTTGACTTTTTGCCTACTAACAGTAAACAAGTTCGGACGGCTCATCTGATCAATCACTCAACAAAGGAGGTGCTGGCATCCTCTTCCTTCTTCCAAATGGAGGTAAATATATGCATAAAATCAACACAAGCTTCAGACTTTACCAGTGAATTCTTGCGTTTAAGGAGGCACTCACATTTTATATGACCATTTAGGAGATTTCAGACCCATCCGAGGAATTGGTAATCTTCTCTGACTCAAAAGCGGCCTTAGAGGCAATCAACAACGGTGAAACCAACGTCGCCCCTGCTATAAATGTCCTACTTGAAGGCTTGCACGGCAATGGGAAATCCTGCTTGCTGCAATGGATACCGGGGCACGTGAATATTGAGGGAAACCAGAGGGTGGACTCCTTGGCAAAGGAAGGCAGAGGTGCCGACCAGTCTTGCACCACCATGACGCTTACAGACACAAATGCAGTTTGCAAGACACAGACTTCTGCCCCATTCCTTCAGGAAGCCCCTCATTACTAACTGTGATTGTGCCAGAATCTTAACTTCAACAATTACAAGACTAAGAGCAAACTACTTTAAAGGGATGAAAATTCTTCCCGACAAAATAAGAACTTATATTCCCTGCAAGAACTGCACCGATATCCAATTTACCCCGGATCACATTCTCGAATGCCCAGCCCTTACCATATGTTTTACAACTGGGTATGATGCCACTAGCTTCAGAACTTCGTGAGATCCTCTACAGCATGGGTCACCAAACTTTTTTAATCATCGACCCCTACATAATTTTTCGAAATCTCCATCGACCCCCATAAAAGTAATTTTCTGTTAATTAAGATAAAACTCTATTAGATACTGTGTTTGTACATTTATTTTATGATTTAAACATTTATTGAAGTAATAGAACATTGTGTAACAATAGTTTTATGAAAAATACATTAATGTTGAAATTTAAATACCTTAATATTTATTAAATAATAAGTAATTATAAATAAGTAGAAATAATAAGTAAAGTAACTACAGATTTATTGCTTCTTAACCAATGAGATGAGTGTGCCTGATATTTTTTTGCAAGGTTCGCTATATTGGGTTCAAAATTGGTCAATTTTAATTTTAAATCCCCTCGTAACTCCACGTTTAATTTATTTCTGTACTTAGTTAAGATTGATTAGACTTAGTTAGAGTTAGACTTCATCCATATAGGAACTTGGAAAAGCTAGCATAAAAAGGTTGGGCTATTTCATAAAGTTCTACATATTTTTGCATTACATTTATATTTGTTCAAAATTTACTTATTGTTAAATTTTTAAAAAGCGTCTTTGCTTCAAGATCCGATAATAATTCAGCAAACTCATCTTGCAGGTTGATGTCCACGTTTTTGATGATGCGTTTATTAATTTATGTTCTGTAAAGAAACTGATATTAAGTCAATTATAAAAAAAATTCAAAAATTTTACATACTCAATTAGATATGTAAGCTTTACGTATTAAGAACTGTTTTTTCTTTGACCCCCAATCGACCCTTCCGATTCGGATCGTCCCCCTGGCTCAGATCGACCCCCACTTTTGTTAAATAGACCCCCGGGTGTCTATATAGACCACTTTCGCGACTTCGGCTCTACAGTAATGATGTATTGGAGCTTGCGGATGCAGTTTTGAAGGAACACGAGGCCATTTAATTGTCCATGGACACGATTAAAAAAAAAAATACTTTTTAGAATATCAAAATTTTATTGTGTACGCCAGGCTGGTTTCACAACACACAAATGAAATTTTCATTGTCTAAAAAATATTAACTACCATAATCTTTTTTCATACATCCATTTAAGATGGCTTATCAAAAGCGTACCTTAACCTTATTTTCCATTCCACGCATCCTCCTCTGGTAAGATGCGTAGAATTTTTTAAAAATTGCCTGCTTAGTATGCTGACTGTAGATTTGAAATTTATAATATTTATAAATACTTATAATATTTAATATTGTTGATTACTGGTAGATATGCTAATAGCGTATTTATGTAATTGCGATTTTGATATTTCAAAGAAAATCGATAACTATCCCATTTTTACGAGACTATTGTCCATTAGGTCTCATAGATGACAATGCAAGAAAAAAATCATTCTTTAGTGATGGAGTAGAACTCACTATAATTATCAAGTTACAAGTATCTTTCTTAGTATGTTCTTCGTTGGAAATGCCTAAAAAGGGGATATTTCTCAAAATGTTATGGATTTTCAAAAAATGTTAAATATTTTAACCTTGTAGACTGCATTATAATTTTTAAAATTAAATTTTATTTGCGTTGCTCGCCGTCTAACTTAAGGTGGTAATAAACGTAAGCTCTTCGCACTGCGGGGAAAAGAAAAGAAAAAAAAAGAGAACAGAAAGTAGGCGTTACTGTTTAATGAAAGTTAACCATTGATTGGACGATTCAGTAATGACACCAAGTGTTATTTAAAATGCTAATACATAAATATTCTTAACTCAATCGGGGCATAGGGTACAAATGCACGAAACCCCTGAGCGAGCCACCATCATGCGTGAACTGCAAGGAAGACCACCCAGCCTGTTTCACAGGTTGCCCAGCCAGGCCAAAGAGAAAGCCCGCACCCAGGAGGAGACAACAACATCGAACTCCTGCCAACCCAGTGGCCAGATTTACTCACATCGTGAGAGAACTTCAGGAACTCATGAAAGATGCGGAATTAGTTTCCCTGATCCAGTCCCTCCTCCCACCATCCAAGACTTAGATGAGGAGTTACTGCCAATAATGACGACCACAGATCTTTATCTGTGGAACTGCTAATATTTCTAAAGCCAATAGTCACCGTCGCCTTAGGGCCCATTTTCGATGAAGAAGTGAGGTGCCCGCATTCGCGGGCAGGTACTTCGTCAAACCACCTATCCAAGCCAAGGGGCATAGGGACTTGGTCGCTGCTCTTCATCTTCCTCTATTTGTGGTTCTTTAACTCCTACCATGTCAAATTGCAATTATTTTCTAACAAATTGGAATTGCTCTAGTATGCTTATGCTAAACATAATATAGAATACAGGGTCATTTCATAGACGCAAAGCATGTAAATTATTATTCGCTGCTCAAAATATACAAAATAGTAAAAACTAAGAAAAAAAAATTAAATAAGACGAAACGTGGATTAAAGAGATGTGAAGCTTTTAAATTACAACTTTCCATTAGCTGAATACGTGAAATAATTTGCTATAGTATTTAATAAACATGTTTCACTTATACTATTAACAAACTACAGGATTATAACTTACTTTTACATTTATTTTCTCAGGGTTGCCGCAGAAAAAAATGAATTTGTTGTTTTTAGCAGCCCAAAGCATGAAGATAGTTGCCTAAATAAGAACAAAAATACGATTAAAATTTTATTAAATGACATAATTGTCATAGTATACCATTATTAGGGCTGCAGGTTTGTCGCGGCGCAAATTATTATTTTTATTAAACAGAATTCTTTATTTTCCTGAACCTTAAATTGAACATGTAAAATTGATAAGATAGTTAGGGGAGTGAATCAATAGCAAAATGACTTGAAAATAGTTCAGAGATAATCACAATCTTGTCAAATAAGGTGGTCTTTCTACACTTAGGGAGGGTAATTACCTTCCTGAAGTCAGTAAGAGTACAAAAGAAATTGGAATCACTAAAGAAGGAAAATGTTATAAATCAAATCTTTGACAGAAAAATTGTTATACATGCTATTGCACTGGGCAATGAAATTTCTACTGCCTTTCTACATATCCAGTTAATTTTTCCTAGGCGGCTTCTTGCGATTTCTTAAATATGGATCAGTTTCTTAGATGAAGGGGGGCTAGTAGTTAGTAGGGACTTGTAACTAGTAGTTTGAATGTAGGATGTTTGAGTTTTCACAGCAATTACTTCTTACAAAGCAACGGTCAAGGAATTGCGCATTGGTGAAGGAAAATTGATTGAGTTTTGGAAATCAAAGACCGAACGCTCCAAAATAGGCAAAAGTGGCAATTCGAAGTTTATCGTTGCCTAAAAACAGCTTTGACGCAGAAAGATCGTTTTCTAAGTATAAAAATGTATTAAGTAATGAAAGACGAAGGATAAATGAGAATTATCTGACAATGTACAATACTTTGTACCAAAATTCTGTTCATTTAAATAAAAATATTAATATTGCTTGAAATTCAAAGAAATATTTTTGTTGTGTATTTTTAAGCTTTTTTTTATAATTTACGCAATTTCTGTCTTTTGCATCATTTATGTAATAAATTTTTTTATGTTTAGAATTTGTGTAATTTTCAAAATTTCCCGCGATTTTGGGGTGTTTTTTCCCGCTACAAACTTGCAGCCCTAACCATGATCCATTTAGTCAAGTTGGTGACAAACATGATAATTTTCATGAAAACATTAGTGTTTTAGCAATAAGTTTTTACATCAAAAAATTAGTATATTTGCAGAAATTTAAATACTTTTAATTTAATCATTCACAAAAATATTTTTTCACTAAAAAAATTTCAGTTTAACAAATAATTGATTCTGCAAATATATATAAACATATATATATTGTGAAAAGTGATTATTCAAATTCAAAATTCACGCATCGCAATATCGTAGTAAAAATTAGGTTTTTTAAAATCATGCAGAATTTCGTAGCAATAACTGTTGAAAAGGCGATTTAGAAACAAAATAGTTTTACAATGGAATCTGAGCAAATTGAGCGCATTAAAAAGTGATGACTCAAATTTGCAATTCAAAGTTTTTCATTTTATTTACTTAATAAGAAAAAAAATCATTGTGTTTAGAAGCTACCGTGAGCTGCAAGTTGTCAACCAAATTTATGCTAAAAAAAACATCCCTAGGAGCACAGAAAAGTCTCCTTTTCCTGAAAATAGTTGCTTTTTTTTTTTATCCTTTTCAGGCAAAAAAAGTTACCATTGTCGCCTCATATCGAAAATAGTTGCAAATAGTCGCATTTTAGTCACTTGTGGCAACCCTGTTTTCTGTATATTGTAATGATTAAGAAAAACTTGTTCTGCAGAAAATAATTTAGATGGAAAAAAATTTTTTTCATCCATAACATTGAAAAATTTGTGTTATGGAATCCAGGTTCTTCTGTAATTAAAGTAAAATAACAAATAAATCATAGCGTGCCCATATTCCTCTACTAACATTAACACAAAAAATTTAATACAAAATAAAAATGAGTTATGTCAACAAATAATTCAAATATCGTTTTTACAATTTTTTATTCATTAATTTGTTTTTTGAAAGAAAACTACTGATAGCATTAATAATTTAAATGCTAATTATTTTTGAAAGTACAGTTTGGAAATTTTATACACAATAAAAACAAAATAAATTCCAATGAAAATTTTTTCAATAAGTATTCTAAATCTTGAGTAATCATCAGCTGGAAAGATCTTCATCTTCAAGTTCTAAATCATCTAATTCTTGAAACAGGGATTCATCTACTTTAACCTCTTCGTCTCCTAAAACCAAACAAAACTGATGATTAATTGATTCAGTAATTTTCTCTTCCGTTTATCAACTTACTCATGTAATGATTCACTAAATTATTGATTTACTATTCTTTGATTTCCTGACGCTATCTTTTTTTTGTCATTTGTTAAATGTATTGATTCCTTTATTTTTAGAAAAAAATCTGAATTAATGACTGAGAAAAAATCGTTTCTTGTTATTAATTAAGAAATGTTTTAATGAACTGAACTTGAGGAACATGTTTATGATAAACATGGGCAAAACATTTGCAATTAACTCTTGCTGCATTCATTCTGCTCTTTGGGTTTGATAATAACCAAAAAGCTAAAATAAATTTTACAGAAATGGGATATAATTGCTTTTGCAATTTCCTGTGTAATTGCTTTTGCAATTTCTACAAAACACATTTCCTTTGTATCATCCTTTTTTTTTTTTTTTTTTTAAAGCCAGATTCAGTTTTCAAAAAAATATTACTTCATAAATAAACAAAATCCAAAATCATTATACAATTAAAATATGTCATAAATTAACAATATTTTATTAATATTATCCAGTTTTAGCTCTCTGAAATGCAAAAAATAAACAAAAATTAAAAAACAACAAATATATATAAATACAATATATATAATACAAATAAAAATTTTTAAATAAATTATAACTAAAATGCATAAAAAAAAAGCAGCGGGTAATTTAAGCTGTAAGAAAAGATATTATTGATTTAGTTCTGTAAATGACTTTAAAAGACTCATCTTTATTGATACAGAATTTATTTTCTTCACGCTACTCTGTACTGTCATAGAAATTACAATTATAAAGTGTTGTGAAACACACAAGTTTAAAATAGAGGACTGAACTAGCTAACTATCTTCTTTATGTAAAACTTTATCATCACAGCAACTATGATATATATATATATATACAGTACAGAACCTCTTATCCGGAAATCAGAAAACCGGAACGAAATTCGATACATTTTTCCGCCATTTTAAAAAAAAGAAAAATAAGGTTTTTCCCCCATAAGATTTTAGGATTTTCATTTATTTTTTAAAAGATGTTTTCTTTACCATCAATTCAGAAATAATCATTAGTTCCCTACACCAGGGCTGATTGTGCTCCGGAAAAAATCCGGATTTTCGGAATTTTTGCTAACAGTGATCTGGAAGTTTCCGGAGATCGAAGGTCCAGACGTTTAAAAAAATCATTGATCACAGAAATTTCCGGAAATCAAATTTTCGAAGGTGGACAGTTCACAGTTTATTTTATTTGTTTGTAAGGGAGAGCCAGAGAGATACTTTATAAGCTTATATTCATGATTAATATTCATTTTTTATCAGTAAATAGTTGTTTTAATCATAAACTCAAGAACGAAAGACATATTTGTAAATTTTAATTACTTCTCCAGGTCATCATAGGTATGTGTAAATGGTATAGGTATGTGTAAAATTTTAAATACATTTTAAGTAAACTAAGAAATATTGAGAAAAAGGAAAAAAAACCTTGTTTAAATGTTTTTCTAATTTTTCAATTTAAACTGTTTTTTTTTTTGTTTTTTTTTTAACTCAAGAAATTTTCTTGAATTTTGACTTGGGCTCACAATCACCCCTGCTACACTGTCAAGAGAAGTAAGAGTACTTGTACTAAATATCATCAATCATTCCCTTCCTCACCCCCTACATAGTTGTTTCTTTTCAATCATAGCTCAGTGAGAAAGGGTTACTCATTGAATACCTGTTTTCTTATCATTTGGCCCTTAAGTAGGGGGAGTGATCATGTCTGTTGATTGCTTAGTCAAGGAGAGTTAAAACAAATAATTTTATTTGTCTTCTTTGATTCTTAGAAATCTCTGAAAGTACTCCTTACAGCTACTGTAGAATTCCTATTTTTCCTATTATATCTGTGCCCCTGCTTTATTTCCTACTTTTTCTCATTTTTTAAAAAATTATTCGTCATTTCTGCTATTCCCCCTTTGAACATAGAGACAGCAAAGAAGCAGGGATCAAGGTCAAGTATTGCAACTGCACCCATTTTTCAATTCATTCATTTTCAGGGTTGCCACAGAAAAAAATGAACAAAATAGTTGCTTTTAGTAGCAGAGAGCATGAAAATAGTTGCCTAAATAAGAACAAAAATACGAGTAAATTTTATTAAATGACTTAATTGTCATATACCATGATCCATTTAGTCAAGTTGGTGGCAAATATGATGATTTTTAGATAAACGTTAATGTTCTAGTACTAAACTTTTGTATAAAAAAAAATTAGTATATTTGCAGAAAATTAAATACTTTTGATTACTAGAATTCACTCAAAAAATACTTTCTCATTAAAAAATAAAAAAAACACTTATTCAAAGAAATTTTCCCTTTTATCAATAATTAATTTAGCAAATATGTACTCAAATTCAAAATCCCTGCATCGTAATATCATATTAAAAATTGTGCTTTTTAAAATCGCGCAGAATTTTATTGCAAAAACTGTTGAAAAGGCGATCGAGAAACGAAATAGACTTACGATAGAATCTGTGCAAATTGAAAGCATTAAAAAGTGATGACTCAAATTTGCAATCTAAAATTTTTCATTTTTTAATGTTTTAACTTTTTTAAATTTTATTATTTTTATTTTACATTTTTTATTTTTTAAGAAAAGAAATTCAGGGCTGCAGGTTTTCAACTCAATTTATGCTAAAAAACGTTGCTAGGAATACAGAGAGTCTCCCAATATTCTCCTTTTCCTGAAAATAGTTGCTTTTTTAGCCTTTTCAGGCAAAAAAAGTTGCCATAGTCGCCTTATGCTGAAAATAGTTGCCAAGAGTTGCATTTTAGTCGCCTGTGGCAACCCTGATTTTGAATGGGATGTGAGGAGGGGACAGAACATATATTCTTTTTACTATGTCAGCTTCTGTGTCTGCTTGCCAATTTATGTTTAACTGGAGTGGAGGAGAAATAAAATCACTCAGCTTAATGAGGAATAAGAATGTGATGCATGTGTTTTTCCTTTTGATTTCAATTAATGTTTTAGCGAAATGTTGAAACGAAAGTTAAACTCTCCTAGACAGTAATCGCATGTCAGAATCATGGCGATATTGTCGCAGAACGTTAGAGAGTTTTTTGCAGAAAGATTTTTCCAGTGGGAAGTAAAAAATTTTTAATTTCTTTTCCGCAGAAATTTTCGAAAGATTTTTTTTCATCCAGAATTATATTCAAACGATGTCTTTCTAGCCCATAAAAGGATGGAAAAGAAATGCTTCTGATTTTCCTCTTCTCATTTGAGAATAATGAAGTAAAAAAATTGAGTTTTTCTTTTCTCCAGAAATTTTTGATAGAATTTTTTTTCCATCCAGAATTATGCTTAAATGTTTGTATGTAAATGTTTGTGATTTTTACATTTTCATAATGAAGTAAAAAATAGAGTGGATGGTTTTGAGTCCTGATGCAGACAATGACAAAGTAGAAGAAAGCAAGGAGGAAGATGGGGCCCATCTCCCCTCCTTTTTTCGTTCTAATTTACCTTTTTTGTTCATTTTATATAAAGCCAGTATATATTTTTATTTCATTATTTTTTCCCCTTTTTATCGTATTAAGCTTGCGTGTATTACTTTATTGTTTTTTCTTCTTTTTAAAATTATTTCTAAATATTTATTTTTTATTAGTTGGGTTTGACAAAAAAAAAAAAAAACGGTGTTTTGTAGCGATTCAGAAAACCGGACAAATCAGTTATCCGGAATAGCAATGATCCCAATCGTTCCGGATAATCGGTTCTCTATTGTATATATACACACACACACATATATATAGTATGTGTGCTATCGCTTAACTTACAACAGGGTTCCCACTCAATTTCACAAGAAAAAAAATTCCCTGACTTTTCAGGTTTATCAAGTAAATTTCAGTGAAAATACAGTCCATATTTGATCTATACCATGCTATTTTTTCTATCATAAAACTTTTTTTTTTATTTGTAATGCCAAACACTAGATTTCGTGGGGGGGGGGAATAACATAACGGAACATGCCTGTTTAACTAAAATGAGAAATTTTTACATTATTATAATTAATTAATATTATAATTAATATTGATAATTAATTAATATTGTATTATATTAATAATTAATTAATATTATAATTTATGTAAGAATTATTTAACTCCAATCTCAGTAACTGATTACTATCATTGACAATTCAAAGACAGGTTATTTTCCAGAGATAATATAGGAATTTTCAAGATTTTTGTAAAATATTGAAATTTTTCCTGACCATTCTGTGATTTTTTGGACTTAAAATAAAATTCCCAGATAGTTCCAGTATTTCCCTGTTCTTCCTGACTTGTGAGGGGAGGGGGGGGGAGATAATTACATAATTTTTCTTTGAAAATAATTTTCACCATGAAAATTTAACACGTTACAGAGAAAATTATAAAAAACCGAACTAAAAGTTATTCCCTAAAAGGAAATTTTATAGTAGCTTACCCTCTTGCAGGAATTGTAAGTCAGAATCTACAAGTGTTTGATCCTTTTCAAATAATTCACGTCCTGAAAAAAAATAATAAAGTATGTAAGACAAAACAAGATCTTCTATAATGTCACATTTTCAAAATGCTGATAAATTGATAAAACACTATGCTTAAAAGATACATTGTTAAAATTTGCTTATTTAACGAACTTTTAAGGAGAATATGTACTATATTTTCAACAGGGTGAATTATGTATACATTCTGTGTATAAGTTGAGCCCTCAATTGAAGCTTGTTAAAATCAAATTTAATATCCTACATAAAATTCTGTTTTCTAAAAATAAAAGTCAAAAAATAATTTTTAATGCTAACACTGAAGACCTTACCCAGGGTGCATAGCTAAATCTTTCAGCAAAAAAGATAATGCCCGAAATTGAGAATATGTGGACTCGCAAGTATTCCATCAAACATGTAAAGTGATTGGCACTTTGATACGCCATGGACGGATGGTAGGCCGAAATTAATTGTAAAAGCATTGAATAGAACAAGGTGAAAATCACGCTTTTGCATAATATGTTGTGAAAATTCATAAGGTAAAGAAAAAATCACCTTTTAAAAAAGAGAAAATTAAGCACTTTTTAAAAACGCTACGCACCATGTTACCTAATTCAGGTGTAGTGATTTCAAATTAGCCTTGATTAAAAAGCTACAGATTTGTTGGGATGCACGGCACTGCATGGAGGCTTGGAGGTGAGGTGAAACTGGAGCGCCTGACTTCTGAAGATGGGACATTGACTTTTTTCTCTTATTGTGTTTTTCTTTATTCCTGTTCTCTGCTAATCTTATTAGAGTTTGTCATTTTCCTTTTGCTTGTTTTTTTTGTCCATACTTATAAATGTTTCATTCTTTTAAATGTAATTTTTCTTGCAATTTTTTTTTTTTTTTTTTTTGCAATTGAGGAGAGCTTTTTTTCTAACTTTAAAATGTATTACTCTTTTCAAGCTTTTATCATTTGGGTTTGATAAAAGCATGATAAATGACGGTTTTTAGCTGGTCCAGAAAACTGAAAAATTCGGACAACTAAAATACCGATGGTCTGGAGCATGCCGGATTACTGATTCTCTACTGTACTTACAAAAAATTACAAGTCCACAAAATTTTTTTTAAAAAAATATTTCACATTGTTACTCCTTAACATAACACATTTGCCCTCAAATAAAGATGAATAACATTATCGTATCTAGCAGTGATGATCCAGAATCTGTAGCTTTATGGTAACTTTTCACTGTGTCTTGAATATCTTAAAATATTCTTTAATAAATTATCTTAACAATTCGTTTTCTTAATTTTATTTCTGTGCATAACATGAAGGGTTTAAAAAAAACATTATATGAAGAAAGAAATGGCAAAATTAATTTTAGTAAAACGTATTAAAAATAGTTTTCGAGAGAGGTAAATTTAAGCAGAGTTATTCATGTCTATCTAACAAGAACCTCATAAACTATTATCAATGCTATTTCAACAACGCTAATCACGAATGACTGATTTTAATATGGGTGTATAAGTCGACTCCATTACTTTCGTGAAATTTTGAGGGTTTGAAAAAACATTATATTTTCTTTACAGGGTGTTTATCAATTTTAAATCAAAACAAATTCTATCTCCTTTGAAGCTTTTTTAAAAGTTATGTATTACAAAAGACTTATTTGAGAACTATGTACATAAATATAGAAAAAAATTTTTTTTAAATATTTTCAAATAAAATAAAAATACAAAAATATAGTAAAAAATCAAATCAGATTTTAATAGATAAACGAGTGACTAACGAAATTTAAAGATTAACAGTTGTGCTCTTACCAGTTAACTTTTTAGAAACAATCTCTTCTTTTTGTAACTTTTTCAATTCAGCCATCTCCTGATCGAATTTAAATTTCCAATTCATAAAAGATTCTACAGTTACTCTCACACCTTCAAACCTTTGCTGTAGAATATAAAACAATATGTTGTTAACAACAAAATAATGAACGTTAAAAATATATTAACAATAGAATAATAAGAACGGTCGAAAAATAAATAATATATTTAAAGACACAGCTAAACAACTAGTATTAAAACCTAATAATTTGTAATTCCTAAAGAACAGAGGATTAAAGACTAGGATTTTTAACCTGTGGTTTATGAATATTGTCCTTACAGCATAATAATAGTGAAAAGTTTAGATGTTCTTATTTAGATCACGTAAAAAAAATTAACTTGGCAAAATTTGGAATAAGAAGCAAAATTGCTTAATATATATACTTTGTGACTGTCTATGAATTCAAAAAGTATATACTAAATATACTTTTTAAATATACTTTGTGAATGCCTAAAAGTGCACCTTGAAAAAAAAGTGAATACAGGTTTTCTTTATTAAATATCCTCCAAAGAAATAACAGACTCTCCTATAAATTGATGACTCTTCAAAAATTTACTTTCAGAAATTTCAAAAAGGCAACTTTTTTTCCTTAATTCCTTTTTTCCATCAGTAGATATAAAACAAACGGGGAAAAAAACATTGCACTTTACATATTTAATTTTACTCTCATAAATATCATAAAATATATTTAATTTTCATGCATATCATGAAAAAGTCAACATAATAACATCTTGTAACCCTTAAATAGGAAGAAGTTAAAAAGCATGCATTTAAGAGGTTAAATAAAAGCTTTCTAAAAACGAAAATAAGCATCTTTAAGCACTTTTTAAAAACGCTGTGCACCCTGTTCTTACAAGAATCACGATATTGAATTTAAAATTGGATGAATATGAATAGCGATACTGGATTTTAAAAACACAAAAATATACATTATGATATCAGATTTTTAAATAGCATAAATAAGAATCACCACATTGGATTTTAAACTCGCGAGAATGCGAGTAGCGATATTGATTTAAAAAGCATGTAAATATGAATTACGATATTGGATTCTTAATTCACTTGAATGCAAGTCGTGTCATACAGGTTATAAATCATGTGAATATGATTCACAATGAGCAACTTTTAAATCAGTTATGTTTGATATTAAAATTCCTTGCGCATGATTGCGATATTAGCAAGTACCAATTTAGTTTCAAATATTAGAAACAGTGAAAATCTGACAAACCCCCAAAAAATAACGATCAAATTGGAGGAAGAATGATATGTACTAAAATGTTTCTAAGCCTGGAGGAATGATATGAAAAATCCAGAATTTTATGTTACACTAGGAATACAATCACCTCAAATTAGAAATTATTAAACATTTAGCTGATCACTAAAGCCCACATTTTGATATTTGCATTTAAAAAAAAAAATTTAAAATTTAGCATATTTGGACTTTTTTGATCTACACACTGTGGAGCAAAAGTCTTTTTTCGCGGTCAAAAATAAAAAAAATGAAGTTATAAGAAAAAAAAATCTCAATATGGTTTTTTGTAGTAAAATGTCCAAGGAATGAGACGGTGTATTTTGTTTTTTTGGTTTATAAATGGAAATAGCATTTAAATGGAAACAAAGTCGAAATTAAAAAAAATTAAAGTTTTCAGTTAAATTTTTATTAATATGGTAACTCCTTATAGTAAATAAAAATATTAAAACTATGCATGATTTATACATAAATGTATTTCCAAGATATATATGAATTCATTATTTTATATAAATACTATTAAAATCAGAGCCATTTTCCTATTTCTGCTCTGTACAATGAAATTGCAACTTTAGGGTGCTCTATAAAAAAAGCCTTACGTTGCCGAGGTAAAAAAAAAAATTTGTACATTTGTTTGGTATATATACTCAAGAACTAAAAAAAAATTAGCTGCGAATATTTGCGAATTTGGCTGATATATCGATTTTTATAGTTGGCGTCATTTCTATAATAAAGATTTTCTTATATCTACTTGGCTGAACAATCTTGTCATTTTTTTTAAATTGCTGCTTAAATCAAACCTTATGACAATGGTGCCAGCACTACATATTTTGTAATTATATTTAGTCTCAAAATGTAAAGGAACTATTCTATCTACAATTTCGGATTTAAAAATTATTCATTTTTCGTCAAGGTCAGTGGAGTGCTTTCAATATTTTCACATTCATTGTGTTTCGACTATCATTTTTCATTCTAAACGGAGTGAATTTCAAGTTATACTAGTGATTTGAGGTAGGCATTTTTATATTTTTTACATTAAATATCAAAATTAAATGCTCTGTAATGAAATAGCAACTTATTCGCTGAAATATTTATTATTTTTTTAAGATGGCATCAAAAATATATAAACGCCAAATTTTCGAATTTCTCATTGAAAGTAATGCTAATTGGACCCAACAACGATACGAAAATGCTGATAAGTCGGTTGCAGTGTTGTTTAATATTGAAAGTTTGAATGGCCAGCAAAAATCAGAATTAAGAAAAATATATGCAACTATTAAAAATAAGTGGCAAAAATGCACTCGCAAGAAAGATTTATTTCTCCAGCAAAATAAAGATTGGCTTGACACGGAATTGAAATTGTACACATTCCAATACAAAGGTAAATTATCTATGATTTGTAAAATTTTTATTACTTATATAAAATATGCGAGTAAATTATTGTTCTTATTTTTATTTTATTTATTTATTTTTTGTTGTTGATAGAAACTGTTTCAAATTCAACATCAATTCCTGTAAAACGTGGTAGGCCGCAAAAAGATTATGCATCAAGTAATGAACGCACTAAAAGACGCAAACTTCGAAAATTGTGCGAAGAAGCAGAACCACAATTAATTTTCGATGCGAGCAAAAGACACCTTCGATCTAAAGGAAATGCAGAAACCGTAAAATTTATTGGAGAAATAAAATTAAATAACTCCAATTTGATACAAAAAACTTCCAATGTTAACGCTTACTCACCAGATGAAGCATTAGCTTTAATCGTTCAAACAGGATTAACGAGAAACGCATATCAAAATATTCGAAATAGTGCCTTGGAACGTGAAATAAATGTCTATCCACCCTATTACAAAGTACGAGAAGCTAAATCACATTGTTATCCATCGAAAGTCTCTATCTGCATAAGTGAAGTGAAAGCTGAAATTAATCTTCAAGACTTACTAGATCTGACAACACAACGCATCTTAAAAGTTCAATCAGATGTTTTTGCTTATACTTCTGCAGACAAAATGCAAAACATAACTTTGATTTCTAAATGGGGTTGCGATGGCAGTAGTGGTCATTCCCTGTATAAGCAAATTTTTCAAGATTCGTCAAATTCAGATGCTAGTCTTTTTATGACTTGCTTAGTGCCTCTACAACTTTACGGTACTTGCAACGGAGATCCTAAAAAAAAAATTATATTGTGGCAAAATCCCAGACCTTCTTCCACAAGATATTGCAGAGCAGTAAAACTTGAGTTCAAAAATGAAACGACTGATGCTATTCAACAAGAGAAGTTGATGATGGACATTAAAATTAAAGACCTGGTCCCTACAGTTGTGAATTTACATAATTCTCAATCTTTTGTTGTTAAACATATTTTAGGTATGACAATGATTGACGGAAAAACGTGCAATGCGATTACTGATACAAAGTCTGCACAGACATGCAATATATGCAGAGCTACACCAAAAGAGATGAACGACTTGACGAAACTAAAGACCAAGAAGATAAATACAGATTTTTATGAATACGGTTTATCAACACTGCACGCTTATATTCGTTTTTTTGAGTGGTTATATCATGTTTCTGTACGACTTGAAGTGAAGTGTTGGCAGAAAAGGAAAGATGTGAAAGAAAAAGTGGAAATCAGAGAAGAAAATATAAAGAAAAAGTTTCACAGAGAGATGGGTTTACCTGTAGGTATAATTATACAAGGAAAAGGTACCACGCACGACGGAAATCTGGCTCGTCGTTTTTTCGAAAACTCGAAAAAGTCTTCTGAAATTACAGGACTTAATGAAAATCTGATTTCAATGTGTAATACCATTTTGAAAGCATTATCAAGTGGATATGCAGTTGATTCCTCTAAATTTTACAATTATTCATTGGAACTTGCAAATTTATATGTAAATGAGTATTCGTGGTATCCAATGCCAGCTAGCGTTCATAAGATATTGATTCACGGACATGATATTTTAAAATCAGCTTTATTACCTATAGGTATGATGAGTGAAGAAGCCCAAGAGGCTAGGAATAAAGATTTTAGAAATTACCGTGAAAAGTTCACAAGAAAGATATCTAGAGTACACACGAATGAAGACATATTACATATGTTTCTAATTTCGTCAGATCCAGTAATAAGTTCTCTTCGAAAATTGCCTAGTAGGAAAAGTGGTAGCATGCCTCAAGCCGTTATCGATTTATTGGAAGATCCTTCAGCAAGTTCATGTTTTATAGAAATGGAAAATTAATAGTGCCAAAGTAGTTTGTTTATATTAAATATAAATAAAAAACGTTGTTTAATAAAAATAATACTTCATGTACAAAAAAAATTATAAAAATAAACTTGAGATTATTATTTTTGTTATAACATTTTCAAAATTTTTTATATCTAGCAAAATATATTCATTATTTTTTTTAAATTCGATAATCGAATTTGCAATTAACAATCTTAAATATTTTGATTAAATTTATTTAGTTTAAATTTGTTTTGATAAATATTCGCGATTTTACATCCATTACTTTATTTATTAAAATTATTAACCACAAATTTGTAATCAAAGATCTCAAAAACTACTATTAAATAATTTTTATTTATTTATTTGCAATTTTTTCAATTATCATCCGCCATTTTGGATCCGCCATTTTGTTTTTTTGAAATTTTGACTTCATATTTGAAATCAGTGACCAAAAAAACCTATAGGTGAACAATTTCTAGAACATTGAAGTTAATTTTCTAATTTTGACCGCATTTTTCTGATTTTGTCCCACTGTGCTACATAGGCAATTTTTTTTATATTTTTAAGGGCATTTTTAGAGATGTTTTAAGGGATCAAAACCAGAGCTCTTATGATCACAGAAGATATAAAATGTTTAAAACTAAATATTAATTGTTTATAAAATTATTAAAATACATTAACAGGGAGTGTGTTGTTTGCATAAGTGATAATGGTTGTTGGTTGGTGTAAATGGTAATAAATCAACTAAATAGAGAATGTTTTCTTACCCTCTCTTCTTCTTCTAATCTTCTTATTCTTTGTTCTTCTGCGTCTTTTCTTTGCGTTATAGAATCTACCAGTCTTGTGTTTAACCACTCGGATGCTTCAGACACAAGTGTGAATACCATAACCATACCCAAATTATCTTCCACCTGTGAAATATTGCATTCGAAATCAGCACTCATAACTATATTACTAAAGTACATGCCAGTAGTCATTTATATAACTACATAAATGACTAAAGAACAAAAAAAACAAAACAAAACACTGATTAGATGACAAAAGTAAAAATTTTAATCCAAGATGAGAAAGTAAGACTGCTGTTAACCCAATGGCATCCTTTGACAAGTGATGCACTAGTTTTGAATGAGTAAAAAGTGGTGACCAAAATACTTTGCAATCAATCCATTTCACAAAGAGATAATGCATTGATAACTACTACATCCTGCAAATGAGGATGTATTTAGTGAATTTATTACATTAGATTTGATCATTACTCAATTAAAAAAAAAGTTTTATAGCACCAGTTTTTAATTTGTCTGTTTTCTCTTAATTCGAAATTTAAATAAATTGGAATTCAAGTTAGGGGTTCGAGAACATGCATAATGTGGTTGGCATTGGCATTTTGAACAAGTACTGCCAATTAGAGAAATTGTGGCAACAATTTCACACAACTTGCAATCTCTAAATCAGACATTATAAACATTACTAAGAGCTTCAATTATTTAACAACAGAAATTTTAATCAATTATTTTAAATTAACATAAAGTTTCAGCATAATTTCAAATGGGTACAAAAATAAAATGGATAAAATCTCAAATATACTCGGTTTTGAAGAAAAGCTAATAAATCTGTAATGTCGTCATCTGACATATTTTCTGATTCTTCAACTTCCATAAGTGGGGCTTCATCAGGGTAATTGGGAACATACTCAAACTTCAGGGCAACAAACACTAAAATAAAGAAAAGGTTGGTATTTAAAAAAATTTAAATTATTTCTCAAACATAATATTAATTTAACATATGTATAACATTATAAAAATTGTGTAAAATATGAAATATTCACTAAACAATGAATATTTACATTCTTAAAGTTAATACGCAAAAAAAAAACCTCAATAATTGGGTGTATACAGCCATATATACTGCGGATAATTGCAGTTTTTTTAAACCATGCTGCACCACATTCAATTCGTTGTAGTCAAAAATTAAGTGAAAAAGCCAAGTAGTGATTATTTGTGTCAGTGTGGATAACAAGTGTAAGAATTAAAATAAATTTTTTTTTCCATAAAACAATTCTTTTTCTAATATCAAATACAATCATTCAGATATTTCATTTTAAAGTTCACTTTAACATAACTTTTAAAATGTCTTAAATCAAAATGTTAATGTTTTAAACTAAACAAATAAATAATTCAATAAAGCCTCTAAGCTGTTATATGTAGGACTCTGCTTACTCCCAAATGGTGAATTTAACGCCAGATTGATAGGCACTAATTTATGTGGGAAATCAAGACAGTTGGCGAACAATTCTGACTATTTTCCATCATCAAGTTCTTAATCACAAAATTTTGGAATCTTAATCTCAATGACCACACAAGGCCACTGTGGTGTTTTGGGAATATTTTACCTCTTATTAGATAATTTTTAAGACAAATTTTGACTCTAATTACTTACTAAAAGAATTTGGAACCCTTCTAAAATAAAAAAGTTGTTTTTAAACAAGCTTAACAAACATTTTCAAAAATTTAAAATATTTATAAACACAAAAACTGAGTTTTTTTCCTACCTCTACTTATTAAAGAGATTAAAACATGAAATAAAAAACAAGAGGAGCTAAAGCTAATCTTTTCTAGAATATTTTTATTTATTTATTCCTTCAATACCTCTAAAAGTGACTAGAGTTATCTAATATTGCTATAAATAAAATAATAATAAATAGTGTTAATACTTTTCAATTTCTGAAATTTTGGCTACATTTTGCTAAGTTGCAATTTTTAAGTTATGCATTTTTCATTTCATGCAATAGAAAAACACTCAATGTTAGGGACTTTTAAAACTACCGAGAGAGTTATGGAATTTTGACTACAGTGAATAAGACTTAAATGTTCACAAGGATATAGAATAAGCAATAAATATAATTTATAAGAAACTAACTACTTTATTCCCAAAATCAAAATTACTCACTATATTCTTCATCAGAAGAGTTTCTCAAGGGTTCCGTACGGATATCAACAGTAAAAGAGAATTCTGGATCAACCGTCAAAACTAAATCAAAATCATTAAAATTGAGTGTACTATCAATATAATATCATAAGCAAAAACAGTTAATCATTCTTAAAATAACACAGCTATTTAGCAGCTAGTAAATACATCTGTAAGGAAAAAGATTAAAATACATGAAAGGTAATTTTTATAAATTTATTTCATATACTTAGATATTTTCACCTATTCTATTTAATCCCATATCTGTTATGAATGAGATATGTAATGACTTAAACAAATATCTTAAAATAAAGCATAAGGATAATGTATATCCAGAGCCGGATTACACCTTTCGTAGGCCCTAGGCATAGCCGTTTTTGGGCCCTCCCCTCCTTCCCCCACTCCTCCCCTCTTTTCAAAATATATGCTAAATTTTTCTGGCATATTTTTTTTACATTTTTATTAATATGGACTTTAATTTACAAATTTGTTTATCGAATTTTATCTGCAATGCCGACATACTGCCGATGTTGTAGTTGATATCGATAATACCATTATGATTATACCAACATAAATCTGCACAAGAAATGTGGAAGGCTCAAATTAAAGATAAACTTGTGAATACTTTTCCTAACATTCACATTGCATTAAGAATATATTTGTCGACTCTTGGATCAAATGGAGAGGGAGAAAGATCTTTCTCCAGATTAAAATTGATAAAAAATTACTTGCGTTCAACAATGAATCAAGATCGTTTGGCATCGCTCGCACGTATGTCTATTGAATACGACATTTTGCGTAGTTTGGAATTCGACAGCATAATACAAGATTTCGTTGAATCCAAAAATCGCAAAAAAGTAATATATTAGATCATAAGATTCTGCAAAATAATTTATTATCGAAAAATATTATATTTTTATTTCTATCTTCATAATTTTGTGCAAAATACACTTCTTGTTTTTAAAGCTAAATTATTTTTGTCAACAAATTTTTTTCTCCCAAGTTTTTCGTAGGTCCCTGAATTTCGTAGGCCCTAGGCACGTGCCTAGTGTGCCTATAGGTTAATCCGGCCCCTTTGTATATCAAAATAATAGGATAGTGTATAACTGTAACACATATCTAAATAAAGCAAAACAACATGAATATAGAACAAATGAAACCATAGAAATGCACATAATAGTAGTATAAATTTTTCTACTGATTTATTGTATTTATGGAAAAAAGTTCTTGATTACAGAACCGAAACAATTCTATGTTGCAACCGAAACAATTCCTACCAAAACAATACGAAACTATACTGTATTACTCTTTTCAGTATTATCCACTTCTATTGTCTGGATTACTTTTTAAAAAGTTAGGCAAAGATGATTTGAGTAGATTTCTATCCTATATTCATTAAAGATTGGTTACAACCAGGCAGAGGCAGATGAGAAACATTTCAAAGAAAGCATCACAAAAAGAGATTAACTCCGGTAAACCACTACAGAATTGTTTTAAAAACGAATCATTTATAAAAACTTTTGGTAGCTTTTCAATGGTAGTTGGCTTGAACAGATACGGCTACGGAAATATCTCAGTTGCTTTCTTTTTTTAGGTTGAATAGATATTACGGGAGATTATTGAAGGCTCAATATTTGAAATTTCAAGTTTAATTACTCATTAATTTTATTTACTTATGTTCTTTCTCTCTTTAAGTATGTGAGATCGCTGTCTGACTTGGCCATAATCATTTTAAAGGAATTATAAAATAAAGTACCACTTTGTTACTTGCTTGCCTACAGATAGCAAGAACAATGATACACTCAGTAAAGCCAGGCAAGAGAAGATCCAAGTTTTAGTTTTTGGGGCCTATTTTTATGATGAAAAAAATATTTTGCTAAAAATAAAAAGTAATTTCGGAAAAATTTCTTAATAAATCAAAAACATTCAATTTTAGCACTCACTATTTTTCATTGCAATTGTAGTGTAAATCCATATAGTTTTGTCAGCCGCTCAGAATTAATTTAAAATGCTGTTACAACACGATAACTTCGAATTTGAGCTATCACTTTTTCAAAGCGTTCAATTTGTGAAGACTTCATCAGAGTTCTAAATTGTTTATGAAAGATTTTCGGTATTTTTCACGTAATATTTCAGCATTTTTTGCAGGCGATTGTAGTTTGATCGATATGGAAATATACTCTTCCTTTCGTAAATAAACAAAAAGTACATTTGGTTAAAAATGACGACCAGTTTAATTCCTCAGAGTCCTGGGATTCCAATTAACCTCTGAGTACTATCTAGTGTAAGTAATTTGTTTTACTTCAGGATATTCAACGATCGATAGTACAATTAAATTCTTTCTAACTGTAGCTAGCAACAAATTGTAGCTTTAAATTAAGTATCCTTTTAATTAAGTCAGTAATTAAGTTAATATATGAATCACCATATTAATATTAGAATAAACTAGTCACAATTCACAATCGAATCAGACCACATGAAAAAATACAAATGAATTACCTTTCATTTCACTTGGATAAATCGATTCCAAAGCTTCGATTTCATTTCTTTGTTCTTCCTTGTAATCTGTCATTTTCTTACTCTAGAAAACTTTATACAAAAAGCAATTTTATAATCTTAAAAACATGCAATTACAGCAGACATCCGAAGTTTTGTAAACAATCCATAACAGTTACGGTTAGTTTAAATGATAAAAATGAAAATAAAAAGTTTTCAGGCGGTAAGTTTTTCGTATATTAGAAACACTTATACTAGTTTACTGAGATTTGTAGCACAAAAATAAGCAGTACAAAGCGTTCACATTCACAGCTTTTGTGGCCAAGCTTTAATTAAATTGTATAGATGGCGCCATCGTATAATAAATAATTTCAAGTTAGCTTCTAGATGCGAACGTTTTATACTTTACATTTCAATCTATATCAATAAACTAGATTTGTCTTCATCAGTTCTTAAAATAAAAAGATTTTATATTATTTAATATTAAAGTAAAGTCCAGGTTTTATGTGTATCATTTAATGGATTTAAAAAGATATTTATGGTAATATGGTGTGAAATATGAATATTAAAATGTTAAATATGAGAATAGGCAGTTTCAAAAATTATTTGCTCTATGAACAGTTCAATTTTTTAAAATTTATTTAGCGTAGCTTTAGGAGCATTACCGTCTTAGAGATTTCCAGATAATATATTGTATATTATTTAAAATAAAAATTGCTTAAATAAAGGAAGAACTCAGTCAGATCTTTATTTCTAAATTCGATAGATGGCGCTCAATTTAGCAACTAAAATTCTTTTTCTTTCATTCTGTAGAATTTTTGATTGTTTTTTAAATTTTGTATTATAAGTGGTAAAACGGATAGCTTATTTCAAAAATAATTTATAGCAATTTCATTTCATTTAATTTTAATAAAAAATTCAAAATAATACTTAAAATTTCCCAATTTTTTTCCTATACTGGCGCCATCTAGCCATATAATATAGTATGAATCTGCAATCAGTCTTTATGAGCGACAAAAACCAAATAAATTAAAAATATGTGTTCGTCTATTAGTCTTTTATTTTTTAAAAACAAAGTAGTTAAATATTTCATGATAATTTGTCAGACATTTTAGAGTCATAGTAAAAAAAATGTAAGTGAATAAATACATCAGTGTTAAATTTTCTTACATTCCCATTTAACTTCCTTTTATAATATGCTCTCCTCACCCCACACACGTACACATGTTTCTTCCTTTTTCGTTTTTATTTTAATGGAAACCATATTTCAGCTCATTCATCTTTAGTTGAATAAGCTGATGTATGCATTAATTCTTGAACGGTAAAGCTATGTATGCATTAAAATCTAATTAAGAACCAGAGCAAATGCCTCTCCGAACATGTAAATTGAATTCTCTGTTACAAAGCCCAATTTAAAGGCTAATATTAAAAAAGTATATTATGAACAACTTTAATTCTTCATTTATTTACTAAATATTTTTAAAATAAGCAATGAAACTTTGATTAATATTCATTTTTAAAAACAATTAATAATCTTTCGTTGATTAACGAAGGAAAGATTGACAAGTAATAAATATAATGGCAATTGCAAAATTTATTACACCTTAAGTTTTTTGGGATAAGTTATTTTATTTAATGGCGTTTAACTTAAAAGAAGAAAAAGATTGGTATAGGGATTGCGGACAATGGCAATTTATCGCTCAATAATTCATCAGTGTAGAAAATACCGGACAAGTGCAATTCCTTTCAATGTCATACATATCCCTGTCTTTTAATTATCTTGATTATTCCGATTACTAACAATAATTAGACGGTGATGTCTATTGATAATCAAACAGAAGAACAGATAGCAAAAGTTATATAGATATATAAAATTTCAAAACTGATTTTATAAAAATAATAGGAAGTTAAATTATGAAATTAAGCAGTCTTGAGAAAGCTCGTCACCACTTTTTAATTTTTCCAGGTTGTGGGTACCATTCATTTAGTGAGGTATCCTAATGCGTACCTTGTGTTTGAAGAAGTCATTAAAAAGACTCCCCCTTTTTTTTTTGAGAAATTAAAAAAGTTGTTTTGATTAAAAACTGCATTGGCTTTAAAAAGAAAAAGATGGTAATAGAAGTCGACACATTCCAAGCGCTCAAAAACCGGAACCCATTCTCAAGACTTGCCAGACGTGGTTGAAGAAAACAAAAGTAATTTGAAACATGAAAAACAAAGTTGCCAACGAAACTAGGAAATAACGATGAAGAACAAGACTAGAAAAACCGTGATATCCGAGTGAAACATAAAAATAAAAATTATAAAACAATATAGGAAAAACAGCTCTGAATGAAAGTGGCAAATCAGGGCCAAATCATCACCTCCTACATCAGAAAGCCTTCACGTGGTTTTTTATAAGTAGTTCGCGCAGACTATTTAAAAAGTGTACCAATTGTGCGCATGAAACCAAATTCTATTTTAAAAATAATTGAGAGAAAGTTATCATATATATGTGAGAATTGAATCTTTGGTGGTTGACAAGTAAATAAGAAAAACCAATTATATTCATAAATTTAAAAAAAAATTAGACGTATATTTGCTCCGGTTATTTTTCTCAGATTTTCTATTGAATAGCTTTTTTGGAAACTAGTTTACCTTCATAATGGTCTGATCGAACTACCTATTAGAAACTGTGTGGAGGCTTTCTATAAAACAGTAGCTTGTTAAGAAAAACCGATAGCAGATTTGATATCAGAGACGCGAATTTATCTTCTCAGTTCTGAACTACCCGCCTTAAAAAAAATTCTAACCTCATATGTTTCTTGATCTTGGTGTAATCTTGTCAGAAAAAATTTAATCGAGATTCTAAAATGCCTCACACTAAATTATTCTAATTTTGATTGGATAACAGCCTTATAATTCACATATTTCGGAGGACACAGCTGAGTAGTGTATATATATTTCAGCTCAGTCTTTTTATGAATATTAAATAAAAAAGATTTTAAAGCATATTTAGGATTTTCCCTCTGCGTCTCCACCTCTTTGACTGTTGAGTTCGGTCAAGAGAAAAGAGGCCTCTTAATTTTTTTTATACCTTTTAGTCAGCGCCCACTAAAAATGGTGCAAATAATCAAAACAGGGCTGCCAACTTTTTACGCTTTTCGTAAAAATTTATTCTAGTGGTTGCAAAGTTGTATTTTTTTTTTTTTATTCATTTAAACATATTTTCCACTTCACTTAGTATAAATGATTTAAAAGTTCATATGCGACGCCACTTTTTTCAGCTCTTTCTTGTTGAGGCTTTTAAAATGTTGGCAAAATTACCAAAAATTCTGAACACTTTGGCTTTTAAATGTCTACCATTCTAATATTTTACAAAAAGAGTAATAGTTGGCTGGGCTCAATATAAAAATAAAAAAAACCAAAAGTTTGTGAGAAACTTAGTGATCCATTTTTTTTATAATTGAAAATTTACACCAATCCTCATAAAACCATGCAAAAATTGAAAAATATTTCGCGCTTTTTAATTTTTTAAGTTGAAAAATTAGGACGAATTTGTTTTTAATAAATTTCTAAAGGAAAAAAATCGAAAAATATGCTGTTTTTAATAAATTAATTAGTGAAAAATTGAGAATTCCTTTAATTTTTATAAATTTTTAATTGGAAAAATGTCTCCATAATGTCGATTTTTTGAAAGAATTCCATAATTTTTAAAATATATAAGGAATTTGTCAATTTTAAATTCCTGATAATTCTTTATAGCAAAATAGTATACTATGTAGCTTAAATTTAAAGCTTTGCTTCGAAATAAAGTTGCTAAAACTTTCGCTTTTTTTATTCTTTCTGGCGAAAATGATTCGAGGAACGTCTTGAAGTTAAAATAGATTGCCAAAAATATTTACCCAATATACATGTCAATACCCAATAATGAGTTTATTTATTTATTTAAAAAGAAATCATTAAAGAAAGCATCCATTTGTATGAAAATAATATCCTTTCATTTTTCTGCGAATACTATTGTTCCAAAGCGAGAACTTCAATTTTCTTCCATCATAAAATAATCATAAGAAAGATTTAAACATTTTGTTCATTTTACCTTGAATCACGACTGTAATAAGATTTATCTCCATCCATCGGATTTGTTTAGAAGAGAAAGTTATGTGATTGACATGCTTCCTCCGTTCTTCCTTCAACATGTGGTTTTTTAACTTTTGAAAAGAGCTACGCGATTACTAAATTTATCGCCATTTTGGCGATAAATTCAGTAAAGCAGTAGAACACTTTTTTTTCTACACTTTCCTTTTTTTCTCTCTCTCTCTCTCTTTCTCTTGGGATGGGAAATAATTATTAAAGTTTTAATATAATTAGTATAGTTTTAGTATAGTTTAATAGTTATTAAGTAAAGTTTTATTAGAATTAAAGTTTTTATAAATGCGTGATTTTCTCATAATTTATTTAATATACTAACTATCTGGTAATTATATATTCAATATATTAACCAGATAACTTTGTGGTATACTCGTTTGATGGAAAAATTGTATTCATTAAAAAAAAAAAGTTAGCTATTTTTTTTTTCATTGGAATTTTTCTTTCATATGTTCAACAGGCAAATATAAAATAACTAATGTATCATTGATTGAATTTAACTATAATTGAAATTTTCAAAAGTAACTGGTTAAAACAAATGTCGTTATTCCCGAAAACCCTAGGGCTCTATATAGGATATCGCTGCCCTAGGGTTCCGTGGAAAGATTACAAGGGTTCAGAAAGTGACGGTTTTTTTAAATCAGTAATACTTTTTATTTATTTCCAATCAATTTTCCATAATTTCTTTAATATTTCGGTTGTTTATTGAGAATTATGTATGCAAAATTTAAAAAAAAAAAAAACTTTTTTTTTCAATAAGGATACGCTAATCAATAATTACGAAAACGAAAAACATTTAAAAAAGTCAAAGTGTATTTCTCATCGAGGTTTTAAATTTCAAATAAAATAACTAAATTCAAAAATAAAAAATTATGTTTCTCTATTCTCAATGTTCATAACAGTTCGTTTTTAAAAAGCACAGTTCTGCTTACTTAATTCATTTTCAGCATATGCATAGATAAAGAACAAATTCATAACATTAAATTAATTAGTAAATAGTCAATTCTTCATGTAAATTATTTTCCTCTTATAAATATAAATATAACCCGCGTATACGAATAAAATTTAATGGAACCATATCATTTTATATGAAACTAATGTAATTTTATATGAAACTAATTCCTTGCTTAAACGGTTATTTGTTGTTTCCAGTCCTCGCTTAATTGCATTAAAGAGTTTAAAGAAAAAGTATAAAGTATAAAGGAAAAAAAAATTTAAAAAAAGAGAAACATTTTCTTATTATTTTATTACGGTCAGTGGTTACCCATTGGTCAGATGCTTTTTTTTTTTCTTTCCTTCTTGGACTCCGATAAACGCCAAAACATTTCAAATCATGGGTTGCAAAAACTGTCTCAATTGATGTTTGTCGTCGGATTGGTTTTCATATCCTGGCTATATACGTGTTTCAAGACCTCACAAAATACTTTTCCTCCTTCAGGATTCATATTTATAATAAAATCACCGTCAAGTCAGTAAATTATAAGTTAACAAGAAAAAGAACATACAAATACTTTAAATTATTATTATGTAAAAAGAATGACTGCTGGTGAAAATAAAAATAAAAAAATAATTATAAAAAAAGATTATCAAGCAGTAGCGGTCGCCATAGCAACGCATGCAATGACGGCGCATGCGCACTGTTTACTATTACTCTTGAACACAGTTTAAAAGTGTGATGACGTCCAAATAAAGTTCGCACGCCATCAAACCCAAAACAAGACCCACTTTGCCAATGGGTTAAAAAATCTTATTTATTTTTAAGAAAAATGTTTCTTCAACTAGAAGGGGATTTTTATTAACCCCTGTTTAGTTATTGCTCGAAACAGGCGTTATGGTTATAGTTCAAGAATAAATCAAATCTTGCTGGCAATACATTGGAGTAAATTAAGGAGGTTTTACCCCTCTTTAATTCACTCCGCTGACCCATTATTTAGAATAAAAGATGGTGCAGAATGATTTATTTTGCCTTCAAGACTTATGGTCTTCTCCCGGTTCTCCAGCTTACTCACTAGTCTACAGTGTAAACTAAATGAGTAACATAAAGAGCAGTGAACAAACTTGAATAAACTTTGAGTAGGTTACTCTATGAGTACGAAAAGGAATGATTTGAGTTTATAGGAGGGGGAGGGGGAGTTTAGAAAATAATAAATTTAAAAAAAAAATCTAAAACTAAAATTGTTAATTAATTTGGAATCTGTGAAGTTTCGAGGATAAAAAGAATTCTGAGAGCATTCGAAAGGAATACGCAAGTAGGAAAAGAAAGAAAAATATAAAATTTTGATGAATTAACGAACGAGTTTAATAACAGCCTTCAATTACAGATTTTTTCTGGAGGAATAAAATGATAGTACCTATTTTATACTTTTCATTCGAATTGATGTATTTTTATATAACTTTGAATAACATACATATTTTATAATCTTTAATTGTAACTGTTTATTAATCATAAAATTGCGTTTATTTAATTAAAACATTACACCCTGTATAAAATACCACTAAAATGTAAAATTTCGTGAAAATTTAGCATTTAAGATTGAAAAATGCACTCCCCTTTTAATCGAAAAACCAACTCGCTTGTTTGGCTGGAACCAATGGTATTCATTTAAGCGAGGTTGACGTATCAACGTTGAATGTCAACAATCACTTAGTCGCTTTGGTGAATGTCCGAAATATTTGTTATATCCGATTTGATATTAATTTATTCGTTGATATTATAATATTTATTTGATATTTTAATATCTGCTGAGAATAGATTAGAAGAAACATTTGTGTTCGGAATACTGGTTAAATGCATGCAGGGCAGTGGCACTTGACTTTAAAAAACATTGATGTAGGGCATAATGGGTAATTTTTACCGGGCAGTGACATTGAACCCTAAAAAATATTAATGTAGGGCATACCGGGCAGTGGCACTTAACTAGACCTAGTATATGTTTCGAACATTTACCAAAGCGACTATGTGAATGTCGACATTCACCGGTGGAAGTAGTCAACAACCGCCAATTTCGGTTACTCACAATAACATATATATATTATAAGTATATTCACAGCTGCTATTGTACTTAATTTTTTTATGATGATGAGGTTCCGCCAAAAGAAGCTCAATCATATAGGCTCCATAGTAGAATAAATTGAGAACTTATGCATGATTCTATTGGGATAAAATTTGAAATAAACCATTTTGCCCGGTTCCCGTTGCAACTTTGTCTACAAACTTGTTTCATAGAATTTAGATTTAATACTTGCTGTACTATAGAGATTCGTTAAAAGTTTTTCGCCTAAGCAGCAGTGTAGTATTTCTGTCTAATGACAATCCACAAAAAGATACGATGGCAATTCCTTTTTATGGCATATAGCGAAATTAATAAGTGTTGAAAATTTTGCTTATTGCATTTAAAAAAAAACATGTGCATAAACATTTTAAAGTACAAAATTACTTTAGAAATGAAATTTTAGATTTTTCTTGAAACAATTCTGGGAATTTGTTGTAAAATATGTGGGTTCTACATATTTAAAAGCTTATGCTTTAATTTCTTGAGTTTCAAAACGTTTAAATAGTATTTTAATGCACACTTTAAAATATATAAATTCTACAATTTTAGAAGCCTGTATTGGGTTTAAAGTACAGATGTTTTCTGATATTAAAATAACAATAGCAAACAAAAATGAAAATAATAAATATACGGAGTGCTTATTTTACCTTGACTGGAAATAATGATGCTTACCTGGCTTGGCGAGTTATTTTATCGCCAAAGAAGAATAACCCTAGTAGCCAATCATATTTCTCTCATTCGCGCGGTTTGATCGAAAAAAAAAAGTTTCATTCATACAAGTCAAAAGTTGAGTTGAGAACTAGGGAGGAAGATTGTGCTTGTATCCGTTATCCGGTGCCGCCGGGTGCGAAACCGGTGAAAAATTTTTAATATGGGGAGAATTTGCAAACGATAAAAATGGAATACAATTAACGAGGATTAATTATTGTGTTGTGGCAGCAATTTAAATCAGTGTTTTTTATTTGTGTGTGTGAATAATGCCTTTTCGTAAGTGGTCTGTGGAACCGGTGTTCCTTAGCAGAAAACCTCTACCACCGGATAAAAAAAGGGAATTATGTGATTTTGATAGAACCGCAAATTTGACATTTGCAAGTGTTCTACGGCAGTTGGCTTCTGTTGCCAAAATAGCGGATAAAATGTTTGTTGAAATAGCTTGTGAATGTCGTCTGCTGGGTGAAAGGACGGAAAAATTGAAGGAAAAGTTATCTACCTGTCAAAACGTTGTGGATAATTTGAATGCTCGAGCTGTCATAGTTCGTGAGTATTAGATATTAATTTTAAGGTGACTTCTAAAAAAAACTGGTAGTTAAAGCATTTCAATTATAGCTAGTGTTTGGGAGGAGTCAAACTCTTCGTACTCTTAATTATAAACCATTCCATGAAATTTTTTTTTTTTTTTTTTACGAGTGAGAAGTAGTGCTATATACATTTTATAAGTGTTAAAAAATTTTGGTGATCATAGATATTTTACTCTTCCTGGAAGAAGAAAAAAAAAACGCTAGAATGAAATTATTTTATCACCGGTTTTTTCTCTTTTCCGTCTTTCAATAAATTTCCAGTTCTGATAGGTTAGTTTGTATATTCTTATTTATCGTAAAAGTTTTATATTGTTTTTCTTTGGGATGTACTTTTGTAAAAGAGAATTGAATTTTAAAAGGAAACAAGGCAGCTCTTACTTCATCTTGATTTGTTTAGTTTAAATCCTAATAATAAAAAAAATTTATTCAACGCACCCAACTATCACTTAGGTAAGATAGAGCTCGTCCGTCTGCTTTTACTTTTCAACATTAGTTTCTACGATTTCCCTATATGATAAAAAAAAAAAGTAAATTGGGAAAAGTGTAATCGGGGAAATTGTCTTTTTTTTTTTTTTCACCTTGGAGGAGAAGGGTTTTTTTTAATATTGTGTAAAGCATGATTTTGTTTGCATTGAATCTCCTTTCCATAGTCAGGGAGGGGGAAATGAACTTGAAACCCCTACTACCATTATGCTAGCTAATGTTTTTTTTTAAACGCAATTTTGTTTTTAAATTCAATTTCTCTCTTATTGCAATTTACAAAGGGTTTCATTTGTCGATTTACTGTCGCTTGTAAACACTGCATATGTTTCTCCCCACCCCCCATTTAACTTACGTTGCTAAATTTAGAAAATCGCAAATTGTTCGGTGCTTGAAACATTTGAGTCGCCTTTTGAGAAAGTTTGTATATCCGTATGTTATACTAAAATCAAGCTAATTTTTCATCAACTATGTTCCTTTTCTTTTACTTTTTTTTTTTTATCCACTATGCTTTTGTTCGTCGTCCCCTTTTTAACAAAATGAGTCGAATTACTTACTAACTTAGTTTATTTTGCTGTTTTTTTTATTTATTATTATTTGTCTAATTATTTTTGTAACCAATAAGGAGTTTTAAAAAATAGGAAATCTCAACTGTCTTAGGTTACAAAAAATTAGTACGATGGCTCTTTGTGAATTGAAAAAAGATTATTAAACGGATAAAGAAATAATAAAGAAATTATTCACGTAGCTAAAACTACGCTCTTTTTTGAACTACTACCTACCTGTTTATGAAGCATAAGTAAACATATTTTGCGACGATGATTTTATATTGATGATGGTTGTCACATTTTTTTATCAAACTTCAATCATAAAATGCTTTCAGGAACTGGCAGTAACATTTCGATTAAGTAGGAAAAATATTTTTCAATTATTTCTCTAAAAATTAAAAACGTATTAATATCGCTACTACCTTTTTTTTATTTTTGATCAATTATGTCCGGAGTGAACACTGCAGTTTTTAAACAAAATTTAGTAAAACGGGTGGTTATTATTTGATCACATAAGAATCTTATAATAATAGAGTTTTGCTGGTTAATTTTGTTCACTCGTTGTATCTAAGCATGCGAAATCTACAATTAATAGGACTTGAGTATAATTAATTTAGCATTGCATTTATCGTTCATAGAACTTTGGAGAAAATAATAGTATTTTATCCAAGTTCTGAACACAACAATAAAAATGACATGTTTATTAATCTATAAGAGTTATAGAACTGTGAAAATATTAATTTTTAAAGTTTTTAAATTAAAGTGGTACTTTAAAAAAAAATTTTATTTGTTTTTGTGTCAGTAAATTTTCTTTTTACGATTACGTATTTTTCTGTTCGCTATTTTTTGCAGAATTAACAGTTAATAATTAGTGGTGTAAACAGCCAGTTGTGATTTTTAACTTTTGTGCAACTTTTTTTTTATCACAGCATAAAGAATATCATACTTTTCACTGATGCAAATAAACTTATTAACAAAACTTGTACCAAAAAAGAAAACATATTTTTAAAAAAATGCATTCATTTTTTTATTGGTGGTACGCAGCGTTACGAAAAATTTGGAAAGGGTACACAAAAGTCATAAGTTTGGGAAACACTGACTTAAGGGATAGAGCGTTCCCCTTTCATTGATGTGAACCGGGTTCAAATCCCAGTGGTGGCTGGTCGATACGAATTCCGTATCCGGCTTGCGCAGACCACAGTGCTGATGTAAAATATCCTTAGTGGTAGACGAATCCTGGGTTAGAGTCTCCTTGGCATCAGGCTAACCATGGGAAGTTTTCGTGATTTTCCTCTCCATGTAACGCAAATTTGGATTAGTTCCATAAAAAAGGTCTTCCATGAAGGCAAATTCTCCCAATACTTGATCCAGGAGTTCCCTTGTCTTCTGGATTGGATTCAAAATTACAAGGCCACGAAGATGAGCATTAGCCTTCGTAAACTCAAAAAATTGGATCGGTTGTTCAATGACGGTTCATAAAATAAAATGTTAATTATGTTTTTTTTAAAGTTAGGAGCAATTTACTTTTAAAAAAAAGGAAAAGAGAACAGAAAATGCCCATTTATTTCATGGAACAGGCATTTTTAGATACATGCTATACCTATTTTGTCATATGATTTGCAAAAACATTTCGAATTATGTTTCATTTTGTAAAAAGGACCTTTATAGATGTACCCATTTGTCAAACGCGGATTTCACACACTGTGTTAAATTTTTAAGCGCATAATTTCAGTCATGTTCAAAACAAAAAATTCACCTACAATTTGCTTGAAAACTACGTGCCCCATATTCGGGAAACAGGAAGAAAAACATTAAAGTAGAACTTTTCTCTCGTCACAATGTTTATTAAGACGTGTTACAAACGTTCTTTTATTTACATTGAGTAACCCTATTTTGAATCGCATTTTTAAAGTGAAAAACACACTTTGTATTTTACTGCATGAGTAGGATTGTGTCAATTTTACGACTCCCATGTTTCGCAACATATTCCCTGGACGCAGGCCAGAAACAATAAAAGCCAACTTGTGAAGGTCACCATTTATTTAGAAATCGCCTTAAAAACTCTTCACTTTCATGTCTTATCATCTGATAAATACAGTTCTGTATGTTTACTTTTCGTCAACGTGTTTATAAATTTTTAAAATGTCAGCCACTTAAAGTGTTGCCTCGTTTGTTGTTTTTTAATACTTGTATAATCAAATAATTCGATACATTTCCGACGACAATGCTTAAATGTGTCAAACATTGTTCACAAGCATTGCGATATGCTTAAATAAATATTTAATATCTAAGTTAGGTTCAATTTTATAACTGTCGTTGAACAACCGAATCTATTTTTTGGGTTTACGACTTCTAATGCTCAACGACGTATCTTTGAAATTTTGAACCCAATCCAGAAGACAAGGGAACTCTTGGATCAAGTATTGAGAGAAATTTGCCTTCGTGGGGGACTTTTTGATAGAACTAATCCGCATTGTGTTACATGCTGAGGAAAACCACTTAGACCTTCCACGGTTAGCCTGACGCAAGGGGACTCTAACCCATGATCTGTCTACCACTGAGGATATTTATGTCAGCACTGTGGTCGGTACGAGACGGGTGAGGAATTCGTATCGACCAGTCATCGCTGGGTTTTGAACCCGGTTTACCTCACTGGAAGGCAAACGCTCCATCCCCTGAGACACCACGGTTTAAGTTCTGTTTAATTGCATTTTATTATTTTTATTTTATAACCGTCGTTGAACAACCGACCCAATTTTATGGGTTTACGACTACTAATGTTCAACTCCGTAGCCTTATAATTTTGAACCCAATCCAGAAGACAAGGGAACTCCTGGATCGAGTATTGGGAGAAATTTGCCTTCGTGGAGGACTTTTCGAGGGAGTTCACCAGCATTTGCGTTACATGGAGAGGAAGACCACGAGAACCTCCCATGGTAACCCTAACGGCAAGGGGACTTTAACCCACGATCCATCTATCACTGAGGATATTTCACATCAGCGCCGTGGTCGGTGCAAGCCGGATGCGGAATTCGTATCGACTGGGATTCGAACCCGGTTAGCCGCATTGGAATGCGAACGCTCTATCCCCTGAGCCATCGCGATTCAGTTTAGTTTAATTGTCACCATTTAATTTTTTTAATAGATTTTTTTTTTTTTTGGTGAAAACAATAAAACTTAAATTAGGGAAATGCTAATACACAGGAGTAGCGCCATCTATAAGAAAACAGAACAAAAAATAATTCTTCCTTTTATTAATTTTTTTCTAATAATATAAAAAATATAATATAATATAAAAAATGAAAAGTAGTTGCAAAAAAATAAAATAAATAAGAATATTAACATATTTATTTTCTTTGTTAACTTTGTACCAGCTGCACTAAAAGCAGCGGCTATAGAATTTTTTTTTTTAAATATTCCGCAGACTCCTTTACAATAACATCATACGTCACCACTTTGATATTAAAAATTTTAGATTCTTAATATTTTGTTACCACATTATTTTATTGGTAGTTATATAATAACATTGCATCAGATAATTCATTTCATTTAATGCTCACATTAATTTAGTACGTTCAATGGTAAAGCCCTTGAATTTATTTTCATTTAAAACTTTCACGACGGGGTGACCCACCGGTGGGTCACGCTGGTTTGTCTCATCGGGCGGCACACCGGAGTAAAAACTGGTAACAAATAAATTTCATTTTTTTAGTTTTTTTCCGGGAATAACAAAAATCTATAACTACCAATTGTTTTTAACGGATGCAATTTTTATATTGAATTTGCTTCTTCGCCGTGATAAATTTCCTTACAGTGACATACCTGCCAACTTTTAATCCCTTCCATTATTATTTTTCCCAGTGGTATTAAAATGGAATTAAATACGTTGTATTTGAGAAAACTTAAGTTGACAACAAATGATAATAACGCATATTAATATATATGCTAAATTTTTGAAAGAAAAGTGGTAATCAATATCATTTAAAAATTAAGATTAGAAAAGAAAAAAATAGTGAATAATTACTACCACTTTAATTATGAAAATAAAATCTTCCGGAAAATCCAGAAGAGTTGACAGGTATGCAGTGAATTGTTATTGTTGAGTAAAGATTAACTCCTCCCGAATATTATCTAATATTTAAATAGTTCTTCTACCAGTATTTTCATTCCCGCTTTTAGGCGCAACACCCGGCGTGAACGTGTTAATATTAACCCTCTGCGGAAGAGCTTGCTTTGATTAAAATTTTTAGTCAGGTGACCCCTTAACTGCTGCGCATTATACAGTTGTTGTTAAAAGAATATATATTGTTGTTAAAAGAATAATGATTGATAAACGTTTTTTTTTTCAAGCAATTAATTCTACATTTCTTGTAGTGTGTGTAGCATTTGTTGAATTAGTGTTGCTAGACTGGCCACACTACACCGGAAAGGGTTAAGCAAATAGAATAAAAAAATATTCCATGTATATGTATGTTAGTTTAGCAAGAGAAAACTAATAGAGTAAAAATTTGTCATAGGATTGGACTGGGTCATGATCTAATTGTAGTCTATTTTTAATTGTTATAAATGAGGCCGAAAACGTTCTTTCTTATAATTTATTTTCGTACGGATCGTTTGCGCTTACTTTACTTAATTGAGTTGAGATTAAATCGATACCCCTACCCATTCTTCTCTCTCTCTCTTTTTTCTTATTTTTTTTTCATAGCTTAAGTTACCGTTTCTCCTTCCATTGCTTATAAATCTCTTGCTCTGATTTTTTTTATATATGTATATATTTAATAATAATACCATACCCACAGCTGCTAAGGTTTATGGCCACTCTGTAAAGTTTGATTTTATTTAAAATGTCAACAAACTTTGCATTTTCTTTTAATTCTTAATAAATTGAAATTAAAAGAATTTGATCTTTATTAAAAGAGATTGAAATCTTTACGTTATTATTTGAAGCAATGGCTCCTTTTTGTCCGAGCAATATCGCCAGCCAAACGCTGTGCAAAGCGTGGAGGTAGCGGGTTCGAATCCCTCCGTAACGCTGCATGTATACTTCGTGATGTCCTTCTCTGAATTGTTCTGTCTTTCTACTTGACTAAGATTTATAAATCTAAGTTGAGCACTCGAGCCTGCAAATGTATATACTTTTAATACAGCAATACGTGAATCATTGTTTGTGAAATATTTATTAAGAGGTAAACTTTTAAAAACTGAAGTTTGCAAAATTATTCCTAATTTTGCCAACATTGCCTCATCAAAAGCTCAAGCTCTGTGCATAATGGTGCTGCATATGAACTTTAGAATCATTTATATGTATTAGTGTGGAAAAAAAATTCTAATGAATAAAAATAATATATTTGAGTATTAATTTAGCTACCACTAAAATAAATAATTTTACAAGAAGTTATAAAAAAAAAATTTTATAATTAATAATTGTTGTAAAACTAAAGTGGTAGCTCATTAATTTCACTCTTAGCACTTATTTACAGGAATAAAAGTTTCATCCTAAAATATCTTAAATGTATTTTTATATCGATCTGAAATTGATTGAAAATAAAGAAAATTGTGAATAATTGCATTTCGTAAAAGCAGTTTTCTCGCCTCTTCAAACTGATTCATTTGCTTTCGTTTATCATGGAATGGCTTAAATGATACCATTAATATAATTTTATTTGCTTTGCTTGGTTCATAACTGTTAAAATCAAAAACTTTAAAAACAAAAGAAAGAAAAAACAAGTTGTTACTATTGCAATGACATATTTTACGTTTATTTCCTTTCTTTTTTTTTTGTGAAGCTCTAAAACTAGCCAAAGTGACAGGTCTTAAAATTAATTATTCAGGAAGTTATGGTGAATTTGCTCTTGTTTTGATACAAAATTTATTAAAATAATGCAATTTTCTATTTTTTTACTGACTAACCCGAACAGCTTCAAAACATTTTAATATATAGTATATTTTTTTAGAAAAGATAAAAAGCAGGTCACTTAACTTTCTAATTTTTTAAATTTTTTTCCATGAATCATATTTAACAGTGTTGTTGACAGTATCATATTTAACAAAATACATTAATAATCTAAGTAATTATATTTTGATCTGAAATATTTTATCAAAATTTTTAATCTGAATAATGCAATATATTTTAAAAACTAAAGTAGTAGTAGTAGTCTAACTAGAAATCATCAACTAAACGCAAATTCTTATTTTCTACCACATTTTCGCACAAAGTACTTTTTACATCTTAAACTAGCATCATTTTACCTCACTACTAAATGAGGTGCAAAAGTGCATCAACACTAAATGAGTTTGCGGAAAATGCATAAATTTTTTTTCAATTTAAAAAAATGAATATCTTACATTTTACTATCGTTATTATTATCGAAAATTTTACGGAATAAAATCTTAAGAATAATTTCAAGTAGATCAATATTTAATTCCTCTTTAAAAAATTCAAAAATAAAAATTTTAATTATATTTATTATATTAATATTTATTATATCATCATTTATCATAGTATTACTTTCTATAATTATACGATTTCTATGACGCGAAGATTCATATTTAATTCAGTTACGCTTTTTTTAATTTTCCTTATTGTTCATTTAATTTTTAAATAAATTTTAAAGGCCGGGTTAGCCTGGTTGGTAGGGCGTTGGGCCCATGTCCAAGAGGTAGTAAGTTGGATCTACTCTGGCCGAAGACTCCCCGTGTAGTATATGGTGACTGGTGCACGTTAAATCTGTCTGGTCACAAAGTCCTCCATGTTTCCATAACAAACCATACCTCTGGGGTACTGAATTGAAGATTGATCATTTCCAGGTTCCGGTCAAAATTACCATCTGTGGTTAAATGAATGAATTGATGTATGAATAGGTCCACCCTATAAATAGTCAGTGACGTGTGACTGAAGTTATTTTCCTGACCATAAATGGCGGCACTAAAAGACAAGCTTAAGCTTCTGCTTAAAATTCGTTTAGTTTCACCGAGCAGGCTTTCTGGTATTGGCAAGTAGCATTAGAAACAGCAACAACACAACAAATACATTTTAATCACTTTTTATTTTTTTAGACTATTGAACCTGCTATAGTTTTTCCGAATAAATTCAAAAATGTCATTTAATTTGGGAGTATTTATTATATTATTTTGTATTAATATACGACTTCTGTTAAGCAAACAGATCTGTATTTTATTTAGTAATATTCCTTTGCACGCTAATTTTACATGACTTGCCCATCTGGCCAAACGGTAAATAACTACAAACTAAATTTGCAAATATTTGACAGATTTTGTCAGTTTTTTTAAAAGATTAAGCATGACATAGCTGAATACAAGTGGTGAATTATATAAAGCCACGAATTGTTTAAAAATAGTGGTGGATAAAAATCTTCCAAATTGAATTCATTAAACCAAAAATCACTATTAATAAACTACCACTTGAAAATATTTATTTGCTGTCCAGAGCAAGTTGGCATCTCTGTTTATATAAATCAAACTATTTTTGCCTGTTCTATATTTCATTAATTTCTTCAAACCATTTTAGTAACGATAATAATATAAAAAAATTAAAAATTTACTCGAATTATGTGTTTCGAATGATCTTGGCTTCGCCGGTCACCGGTGACCCTAATGGCATTCAACGTGTTAATGTTCATTATAATTTTTTAAGTACATTTTAATGATTTTTCTATTTACTTCACTCTTGAAACAGTTATAGTTTTTACAGAATATAATCTTAAATATCGTTTAATCGGGGATATGAGATTAAATAGGAAATCTACTTTTTTTCATTTCCGTGTGTTCATCGCGTTTTTATGTGTTGACTCATCAGTAGCAGCAGAACAAACAAAACATATAGGATTACTATTACTCACAGCTCGTGATCTCATAAAACTTGTTCATAAATTTTAATAATTTATAACGAATCATTCCAACTAGATCGATTTGCGTTCCACATGTACTTGAAATTCGTGTTTGATTTCTTAGAAATGGTATCGCATTTGGCTACTTTTTTTCTTCCTTGTAATAATAATTGTTTTTTTGAATCATGGCTATTCATTTTTCAATGCTCTGAATGTAATACTAAGTTGCAAAAGTGATTCAATACAATATTGAATTAATAGTTGTCTTCTCCCCAAATTTAATCTTGCTATTAAATATTTTATTTTTAATTTCATTATCACTTACATTTATTTGAATAATATTAAAACCTAGAGGAGGGCAATTCGAACTAATGAGTGAAAGTTTTATCTGAGTACTAAGATAAAAGTTTCACTCATAAATACTTTGTATAGTGTCTAGGGCAGGGGTGGCGAACCTTTATACACCAACGTGCCATTTTTTTCTAAAAAAATGTTTGATGAGGTCATAGACGTGCCGTCAAATAATTTTGACTTCGTGATTAATGGGAAAAAATTAATAATAAATACTATCAACTCAAAACTATTTACATTGAAAAAAAAAAAATTTGCACTGTCTCAGTTATACGCGTAATTCAACTTAAAGTAACATCAGTGTGACTTCCGTTGTTGCAGATTAGATGACAAATAACTTATATTAGGTTGTAAGATGTTAGTTTAAGCAGGACTGTTAATTTTTTTGCTAGTTATTTATTGTTAGCTTATTTTTTATGGTTATTAATTGTTTTTTTAGCATTAATTGTTAATTTTTTATTAATAATTGTTTATTACTTTGTGTGCTTTTTTGTGAATTTTAATTTAATTGTTACATATGCTTCATAGTGTAATACCATTTGTGTAATAACAAATGTGATCGGTGGCGTGCCCGAAATATTGTGTCGGGTGCCATAAATGGCACGCGTGCCATTGGTTCGCCATCCCTGGTCTAGGGTCTTTGTATAGTTATCTTAGTATGGTGTCTAAATACGAAGTGAAAAATAGAGTTATGCTTTAGATTATAATTCTGGAAACTCATTTCTAAATGATTCGTTGAGGCAGATTGAATCAGTTACTCGCTATATGAAGAACTTATCCTTCTTTTTAAATAAACATTTTGAATTATAACTTCGACAGATGCAGTCAGGCGATCTAACAGAAACCCTAAACGGAAAACAGTGTAATGATCCCAGTGGCACCCCTCTTGAAAAATATTTGCAAAAAAGGAAAGAGAAAAAAGAAATGTCACAGGGGTGCCTCGACGACAGAAATAGGACCGATTTCTGGGGACGTATTTGAAGGGAAAGCACCCAGGATTAGAACTGCTATTTTGCACCAGAAAAAGAGATTTTAGGCTTCTTTTTTTTTTTTTTTTTTTTAAAAAAACTATCCCTATCAGAGGTATGTCTCGCACGTGGGCCTTTGGTGAGGCTTCTAAGTAGGCTACGTTGCGCTACATGGCTTCTGCGGGCGGAACCTCTCCCTGTGTTTCTGAAATTAGATATCAATGAAGAGGTTTGTTTTCTTACCGTAAAAATCACTTTTCTTGTATATGTCACGCTTTTCAGAGTGATGGAGGAGGCTCTTAACATTATCTTAAAATATGATCAGCTTTCGTTCGTATAGTTTCAGCAAACACCTAAAATCTTCACAAGAAACTAGAGCCAATTTTATTAGGAGTCAGCATATTTTTAAGCATACTGGGAAAAAAAATCTGTTATCAAGAATATATGAAGCATCATTTTTAATAGAAAAAATTCGTTTATAAAAGAAACTGGTAGGATATTTACCCTTTAACTCAATGCTAATATTCTGACTTAACCTCTTCGAGACGGGTGGGTCATAAATGTATTCTCAGAATGGTGTGTGACAATCAGGGTAAGTTAAATAAAACTAGTAGGCAAAATATTTCTATAGCAGTTTATTTGGGGAAGTAGTAGTAATAATTTACTCAATGTATCACTACTTAATTCAAAATAAAAATTAAATAGCTACACTTAAAAGTAGCCTTGATAAGATATGTTAGAATTAAAATGAAAGAATTGAAAAGTGCCCAATCCCGGGCTACCGCTATTTAATTTTGTTTCTCCTGACTCCGGACGATAACATTTATGACTCGCCCGTCCCGTAAAGGTTAAAGAGTCCAAGAGCACGTGCATGCATATTTATATTTGTAACAAAAGTATCAGAATGGTAGAATAGTAGAAATAGTCCAAATCTGGGTACACAGCCGCGAAGCGGCTTTAACCCATTCATCGAAATTAAGTGGCTCTGAGATGTTGTTTCTGTCACTAGGAATCTGAAAATATGTATCACACCCATACCTGCCAACTCTCCCGGATTTTGCGGGAGATTTTATTTTCATATTTAAAGTGGTAGTAAATATATACTATTTTTTCTTTTATAAATTTAATTTTTAAATGATTTTGATCACCACTATTCTTACAAAAATTAAGCTTATACATTAATATGCGTTACTATTATGGTTGTCAACTTAATTTTTTTCAAATACAACGTATTTGTTTGCTTAAAATTGAAGTTTTAATTCCATTTTAATACCACTGGGAAAAATGATAATGGAAGGGATTAAAAGTTGGCAGGTCTGCACACCTGAATAAAGGTCTATTTCATATACGTATTTTTAAATTTGTCGTGGTAGATAAAACAATTTAATTTTAAAAATTAAGATTTTTACGCTAAAATAAATAAATATTACTACCACTGAGAAAAGAAATTTCTCAATGGCCGTACAAGTTGGCACCTATGCATTTGCATTTCCAAGATCAGGATGAATGCATCATGCACCGCAACCCGCATAAGGCATCCAGATGTTCTTGTACTTTAGTACAGTTCATGGTGCGCTGAAGCTCTAGCACAATATAATTTATTTTATAACCAGCGTTGAATAACTGACCCAATTCTGAATTTACGACTATCAATGTAGTCTTGTATTTTTGTACCCAACCCAGAAGACAAGGGAGCTCCTGGATCAAGCACTGAGAAAAACTAGACTTCGTTGAGGACTTTTTCATGGAACTAATGTGCACTTGCGTTTCATAGAAGGAAAAAACACGAAAACTTACTACGATTAGTGCGACTGCAAGGGGATTCTAACCCATGATCCGTCTATCACTAAGGATATTTTAAGTGAGCACTCTGGTTGGTGCGAGCCTGGAAAACAGCCACAGCAGGGATTCGAACTTGAGTCACCATATAGAGAGGCGAACACTCTATCTCCTGAAACACCACGGCTTAGCATAATATTCTTTTATTTTATAATATAACTGCTGTTAAACAATCAACCCAAATTTGAGTTTATGGCTACCAATGTTCAATTCCGTAGAATTGTAATTTTAAACCCAGTCAAGAAGACAAGGGAACTACTGAATCAGTACCCCCAAAGGTATTTTATTTTATTTTATAACCGTCGTTGAACAGCCGACCCAATTTCATGGGTTTACGACTACTTACGTTCAACTCCGTAGCCTTGTAATTTTGAACCAATCCAGAAGACAAGGAAACTCCTGGATCAGTACCCCCAGAGGTATTGATTTGTTGTGGGAACATGGAGGACTTTGAGACTCGACAGATTTAACGTGCATCAGTCACCATTTACTACACGGGGAGTCTTCGGCCGGCGAGGATCGAACCCACGACCTCTTGGATACGGGCCCAGCGCCCTACCGACCAGGCTATCCCGGCCTTCCCCAAAGGTATTGCTTTGTTTTGGGAACTTGCAGGACTTTATAACCCTGACTGATTTAACGTGCACTAGTCACCATTTAGTACATGGGGATTCTTCGGCCGACTGGATTCGAACTCCCATTCTCACGAGCTCGAGTCTAAGGCCCTATTCACTATTTGGTTCCTGCTACTACCACTTAGGAAAATTTTCTTCAGAAAGGGTTTGCACAAATGGCTATGGCTAATTATAAGAAACTATTATGCTACTTAAAAAAATTATATAATAAATTTCATACCAGTTTTTTTTTTTTTTTAAATTAATATATTTTCAGAGACTATAGGAACCGTGGAAAAAAATTACTTCGATATTAAAAAGTAAAGCTGCTTTTCTCAAAACGTTTTCTGAAATCAGTAAGAAAAATTGCGTACATTTGCAATTCTACATATCAAATATAAACAATTAAAATACGCTGCTTCTTTGTAATTATTTTTAAATGATGTTATTCGACGCGTTTAACGGCAGAAGAAGAAGAAAAAAAAGGAATTCTCCGACAGACTGACTGCTGTTGAAACCGCATGATTAATAACTATCCATCATCATTCTGATCTTTTTTGGATGTTTAGTTATTCATTCCATGCAGCAGTAAAAGAACATTTGGAATTATTTTTCTAACCCACACCTCCTCTACCAAAATATGACAAGATATGACATCTGTTTCTTCGAGAATGGCAGCTGTCAAAGAAAGAAGTCTATTTCGAACATTCCTCGTACCTGAATCGAAAGAAATGGCAGTATTGTCTCTAGAAGGAAAAAATTATATAAGAGTGTAATTAATATGTTTGCGTTAAAAATACCAACTTAGATTCATTTTGTTTATTAAAGATTATTAAATTTTATCGTCAGTAAACAGCCTATCTATTGAATTCTTACTCACTTCACCCTAAGCATCGCATTTTATTTTTTCAATTAACCAGAAATAATTTTTTAAAAAAATAACCAAATAAATGAAATTTATGATATACAGGCAGTTAATTTTTTTTATAAATTCAGGTAAAAGTATGGAGTGCCGTGTTGTGTAATTATCTTAACATAGAGGTATTAGATAATTGTCAAGATGGTATCGAATTTGACAATCGTTGTTGATGATCGTGATATTATTCTATTCGATATTTATAATTGTGATATTTTATAATTACAATTTGTTTAAGCCTTTAGTTTCAAAAGCGCGAAAAGAAATTTTATCCGTTTGGCAATAGTATTCATATGCATTTGTGTTGTATGTAATACAGATGGATTATGTTATTTATCGAGGAGATGTATTACCTTTTCTTCCCCATCTTATAACATGCATAACCTCCAACTTATGAGGATTTTGAAAATAATTCTTTCTAGTGGTAGCAAACCAAAGTAGAAATTTTTAAAGCAAATTGATCTCTCATAAAACTTTTATCAGAACTTAAGAATCTAGCCATATGGCCTGCACTTTTAGAAGTAATAGTGGACAAGTTACGCTAAAATTAATTTTTTTTTAAATATTAAGACATTAATTTTGCTACCGTCTGAAAAGAAGATTTCTGAAACTACGAAAATTCCGTAGCAGTTGGAGGGTATGTAACATGCATTAAAATGTGAAAGATTTTGCCGTTCTTTGTGTTGAACCTTTTCGGGACTAGCCAGTATTTAAATATAATCGTACGGAATCAGGTAAAAAATAAAAATAGGTAGCTTAAGTTTGGGAATAGCCAATTTGGCAGACTTATTTTTACTTTCACTGTAAATCGAACACATCCAATCCTTGTATGTTAAAAGTGTAACTATATCATTTTTAATTCGAACTAAGTAGTGATGAATTAAATAAAGATAAATTATTATTACCCCGAACTAACTGCTTACTATGAATAAACTGCTATATAAAATGAATAAACTGCTATATAGATGATAAACTGCTATAGTTTGACTACCGGTTTTGTCTTTTTTTACCCTAATTATCGACACCCTGAGAATGCATATGATCACTGCTTGAGTGATGCTTAACTTATGAATCTGTCTCTGTTTTCACCCGTATTTCCTCATAAGTTGCACACTGTTTTTCTTTTTTTTTCATTGAACTTTTTTTTACAGAGAGAGAGAGATCCTCTTTCATATTTTGAGCTAAATCTTTTATTTTTTCTTTTCTTTCAAATAAATAATTTTAAAAAAATGAGACAATATATACCTTTAAGCATAAGACTACGTAAATCAAAAAAAAGTAGAATTCTATAACTTATAGTTCTAGCTGGACAGGACTACGAGGGAAGGAAAATATTAATTCATAAGAAAAGATTCTCCATACTTTGATGCAAAATAATTTAAATCTTGATGCCTGTATCAACAAAGTTTTCTCATTAGAATGTTTCCAGAACGTACCTCTAAAAATTTGTTTTAAGTTCCATAATATTTCCTCGAATTGTTTTTGCGTTATGAAAGTAAAAAGCGCGTGCTGCAAAATTTTATTTAATACAGTAAGGGAAGATTCTTTTTCTAGATATCTAAAAAATTAATGAGTAATCATATCTAAATATCTTGAGAAATATATCAGAAATACATTTTGAATTGTAAAAATAATAAAAAATATTCTTTTGTTTCAAATAAATTGTTTTTTTCAACATTAATTTTGAATTCATTCCCCACCCGCCAAGTCTAAGATTTTCTGTAATTTTTCTTTTGATGTTGGTAGACCAGAAAAGTAAGGTTTCGGAAGAAGAAAAAAAAACTCACTTCAACTATTTTTTTAAAAATTTTAATGGATCCTTTGTTAAATAAAATAAACAAATTCCTTTTATTCTAGAAATTTTACTTATTCCTCATTTTTTGACGTAATAATTCATTGCACCCTTCAAATTGCTGATGTAAAAAGGCCATTGTTTCCCTCACTTTTATTAACAGCGCTGCCGGCATCCAAATGTTAATTAAAGTGTCACATCCTGCAGTTTTTTTTATTTTTTTATTATTCGTTCGCGATTTAGGTGAAGGTACCGCGATAGATAAAAAAAAAAGATATATTTTTTGTGATTTGAACGTAATTGTTAAGACTATAATAAGGGGTATTTAATTTTATTTGTCCCCTTTTTTGATTTTTATGTATAATTAAATTTGGTCTTAAGATGTGTAATTTAAAATTGTAAAATAAAATAATGTATTCACTACAGTGCGCAAGACAAAAGAAATAGAATCCCCTGAATAACTTTTGATCCGATGATCTGAGAAGCCGAATTTTTAAATAGTCGTACTTTTAAAATTTTATTTCTCAAGACCTATCAGGGCTCAGAAGACTGAAAAGAGTAAAAACTGGTGACAAACAAATTTCATTTTGAGCTATTTTTCGGGAATAATAAAGTATCCATTACTATCAATGTTTTTTAACAGATACAGAACAGATACAATAACCTAACAAAAATTAATAGCAATTAGTTGTTTTCCCCACCAAAAATTAATATCATTGAGTTGTTCATTGTTTAGATTATATGTGCCCCTCCCGAAAATTGTCTACTGTTTACATAGTTCTACTACCAGTTTTTTCTCTTTTCTGTCTTGCTTTCAGGCCTGGGGCCCCTTCTTTCTTTCTTTTGATTTTTGAACTGGGCATCTGGGCCGCGCATCTCGGCCCCCATCCCTCCTATCATATTTATTTTGATAAATGTAGTATGATTTTAAGGCCAGCAGAGATGCCAACTTGCTCCGGACAGTAAATATATATTTTAAAGTGGTAGAAGAATTTTAGGCAGAAGCATACGTTGAATGTTTGAAGTGAAACTTCTAATGCGACTTCCAACAAGGTTGTGTTAAACGTTTACCGCTACCATGGCAACGAGCAGCCTGTGATCCCTGCTGCAGATTTTAATGTGAATTTCTCGTTACCTGAAGTTGAAACATTATTAACCTTCCTTAAAGACAAATTTGGATTGGAAATGATTAATGGTAGGAAAGATCCAACAACCAAAGGGGTAACTACCATAGATGCAGTTTTTGCAAGAAATATTGAAAAAATAGAATTCAAACATTTCGTATCTTACTTTAGTTATCATAATTCCATTGTAAATATTATAGATTTGGATATTTCTCCACTCGAAAATGATGATTAAAAGATGCGATCAATTGTGAATTGTGGGCATTGTTAATAAAGTTTGTCTTAAAGAAACAATAAGATTTTACTGAAAATCGATTTCTACCCCTTCCTATTTTCATTTCCACAATACGAAGTTTCACTTCTTCCGCGCGGAGGGACTCCACGCACTATTTTTATGTATGCTTAATTCCTTTAAAAATAATGCTGGTCAAAATGATTATAAATTAAGTTCATAAATGCAAGGAATATATAGTAAGCATACATTTTACTACCACTTTAAAAATAAAATTTTATGCCAAATGCGTAAAAGTTGGCAGGTATGCTTCTTTATTTTCAGTTTTTAAGCATAGTATGAACTCTGATGCCTACCAGTAGGTAAAACTATCTGAAAGAATCATATAGGTCAGCTGCTGCTCATTTAACTTTATGATTTCTTAGAACCTCCTCAAACTTTCTAGTTCGAAAAGAAGTGCTAAATAAATGAGCTCTTTACGATTAACGCTTTGCACTCCGAATTCTTCATAGTGTTGTTTGGACTAATATAAACACTAAAAGATTTACTCATACAATACTTTTATATAATTCTTAAATTTTTTAGTGGTTACTAATCATTTATGTATAAAAATTCTAGTTTTGGAGTGGTGACTGTTGATGGCGCCTCAGAGGTGACATCGGTTTGCAAAGGGTTAAAACGCAAGAAAATTACAAATCTAAGTGACCCAAAGACTTTTTTGCCAGACAGGGAAAACGTAAAACAATTCACGCTCGTTTTTATAGCATGCACAATCAACCACCAATAACTGTGACTCCTCCCCCCTCCCGCTGTTTTTATTTTCCTGTGTTCTCCTTTTGATTGTGCAATCCTTTACGCAACGAATACCTGTAACTGTCACGGTTCCATGCTCCCTCATCCTCCCACTTCATTCAAAAAAACAAATAAAAGCACACAACCTTTCTCTTTTAACCTCTGTCCTCTTTTTCGTATCTGAACCAACAAGGACAAAAGCACTGACAGGTCTGTTACCTCAACTAATTACTAGAATTTTAACACATTGATGCCCGAGTAGAAACAATTCGCATTCACAAGTTTTAAACTTGAAGAAATCAACTGGGACATTACTAAGAAACCGGCATTTTATTTGATAACGTTTTGTTTTTGTTGAAAAAGTTCGAAAATTCGTTCGATTTTGGCGATTTCCTTATAGCGCTTTAAATATTGTAAGGGGTTGTAAAAATTGTAAGGGGTTAAACTAAAAAGATTGCGACACCTCCACGAAATGTGTAATTTAATAGAAATTAATAGAGAGAGGAAAAGAAAATAAAAAGCGCCAGCAGATTTACGTAGACAAAATTAAGCGAAATATTTTTTTTTTTTTTCGATATTAAGAGCAGAATGAGAAAATAATTTTCAATTGAATTGTTGTAGAAATTATGGTTTTTCTTTGTCGAATTATTATTATAGACTATGTTGTATATTATTATTATAAAACTCTCAAAAACAGCTGTCTTATAGATACAGAGTCTCGTTTAGCATTCGCCACCTCGCCAAATGCAATAAATTCTTAAATTTGGCAAATAAAATTTTGTTTTGGCAAAAATATTGGCTAATGATTTTTTTCAGTAGAAAGAAAAATATATATAAAATTCTTTAAAGATTTGTGTTTGGCAACACTTTCGAAAATTGGCGAATACTTTTGATTCTTGGCTAATAATTTGAAAAGCTTAGCGAGGACCCTGTGTAATTATAAGTTCTAAGTTTAGAGTAATGCAGAATTACGTGTTCAGCTTTACGCATGGCTTCTAAGTACATTGCCTTTTGAAAAATATTTACAGAGTGATAGACAATTAAAAGCTAAAACTTTCAGAATGTTTGCTAAGTTTTGTCAACATTTTAAAAGCCTCGTCTAGAAATAGCTGGAACAAAATGGAGTTCCATATGATCTTTACATGTAGTGACATGGAAAATAATTTAAATCATTGTTGCAAAACAAAGAATCCAACATTTAAACTTTGCTATTATGACAACATTAAAATTATCGATATTTGACGCTATGTCACTGTTTTACAATACAACAATTTAAAAACCAGGCAAAACATCCATGTTTGTTTTATCAATTTTCAATTACGCAGTTATCAGACAGACGCATCTGAGCATGCGCATTAGAGCTGTCTGACTATTTATCTTTCTACAAGTGCTGCATATTAATGAGCAAAATCTCTTTAGAGATACACATCTGTGACACACGACAACTTCTAAGAAATCATTTTTCACTTCTTCTCTACGCCCGGTTGACTTTTTGACATAAGAAACCACGTGACTGTCCTCACCCCCTTCACTCCTAAAACAAATGTCGCGACTTATTTAGAACACGGAGGTAACAGAAGTCCTCTCTCTTCACAAGAAAAAAAAAAAAAAAAAAAAAAAGTTCTTTCATAATGAATTAAACACGCGCCATTTCTTTACAGTTCGAATCAGTATATAATATGCTCTGCAAAAGCAGCATGTGTCGTGCTGCTCAATTTGAGAAAGAAAAAAAACTGGGCCACCGTATAAAAATTTTTGACATTGGAGATAAGTTGTGATGAATGTGTCGCTTAATAAATTGCTAATGAACTTTTTTGCGGGTATTTACAAATGTTGTGTGATAAAAATAGATTTTAACCAGCTAGCATCCGTTCAAATATACAATTCCTTAATTCATTAAAAAAAATGGCGTCTCTGTATATTTCTTTTTAAAACCATGTTTTGCAGAAATAGGTTAGTTGTGTCTACGATAATGTATTAATAATATAAATATTTATATTTATGTCTGAAATCAACGTCCGGTGTTTTTTTTTTAAAAAATTAGAATGCTTGTTAGCAAAGAAAAATATTCGTTTGGTTAAAGCAAATATGCCCTTCCAATTATTTTCGTATATAGACCGCAATCCGTGGTTAATCATTATTGGGTTAAAAAAATTTAAAGGGAATGCAGCTTATTCGGGTAGGAATTTCTTTTTTATTGATTTATTGTGGAACCTGCATATGCGGGCTTGTGCTAATTACATAATACTGCTTAAGAGCCCTTGCAGATGTTGAGGAACAGATAGCACAAGTAAATAAACAGAAATTTCATTTAGGTCAATTTACTTCATTATTATATCACTACAAGCGCATGGCTCTGCAGTTGATTTCAATAATAGATTTATTGGCATTGCAATTGAGTTCAATGCAGTCGAATTTAATCATCCCACTCAAATAATTTATTTGCGCTGCACTTTCACTAAGTGGTGCTGCATTCGTAGCACACAAACCAAATATGTTCAAACATCTATTTTATAATTTTACAAGTCAATTCTTATCTCTTTTTTTTTCTTTTGATTTTTTCTTTGTAATTCATCATTAAAACAACTTCAAGGTGAAGTAACACATGATGGAGAGGCAAAAGGCCCCGACGAGACCTGAAAGCCTCGAACAGCCATGTGACTATGACTATTACGATCAGAAATACCCTTCTATTTTTCTATAACCATATCAGTTAAAACATTGCTTTTGATGAATATTGCAATATCATCTAAATTAATGCGCATTACAAGAAAATAATTTTCATTTGTTATAACAAACGCACAATTATCAGAAGCAATTTCTTTCAGAGAAATACTTTCTAACTCAGACTTTAATTTAAATTACTAGTTTCAACCGGATTGTCGTAGCCTGCATATACTTTACCGCCATTCTCGAATTTTCGTAACCCGAAAATGGCAACATGTAAAGTTCTTCCACCAAATTACTATGCAAATAAATAGTTTTTACGTCAAAAAAAATCTTATTGATAAATCTAGTCTCGCTGTTATTGCAATAACAGGTTTGTTTCCTTCAAAGATCTTTCGCCAAACATATAATACATATTTGAATGATTGTTTTAATTAAATATAGTAAATGGTTATCAAGTGATTCATTATCAAATTGATATAGGATTAAAATTAATATTGTATATTAATGATTGTATTGATTAAATGTAGTAAATAGTTATCAACTGAATCATTATCAAGTTGATATAGGATTAAAAATATTAATATATATTAATGATTGTCCTGATTAAATGTCGAGAATGTTTATCAACTGGATCATTATCAAACTGATGTAAGATTAAAATAAATATAGATTAATGATTATTCCGATTAAATGCGAAGAATGTTTATCAACTGGATCATTATCAAACTGATGTAAGATTAAAAATAATAATATATATTAATGATTTTTCTGATTAAATGTACGGAATGGTTATAATTATCAAGTTGATGTAAGATTAAAAATAATAATATATATTAATGATTATTTTGATTAAATGTAAGGAATGGTTATAAACTGGATCATTATCAAACTGATGTAAGATTAAAAATAATAATATATATTAATGATTGTTCTGATTAAATGTAAGGAATGGTTATCAACTGTATCATTATCAAACTGATATAAGATTAAAATAAATATAGATTAATGATTATTCTGATTAAATGCAAAGAGTGTTTATCAACTGGATCATTATCAAAGTGATGTAAGATTAAAAATAATAATATGTATTAATGATTTTTCTGATTAAATGTACGGAATGGTTATCAACTGGATCATTATCAAGTTGATGTAAGATTAAAAATAATAATATATATTAATGATTATTTTGATTAAATGTAAGGAATGGTTATAAACTGGATCATTATCAAACTGATATAAGATTAAAATAAATATAGATTAATGATTATTCTGATTAAATGCGAAGAGTGTTTATCAACTGGATCATTATCAAACTGATGTAAGATTAAAAATAATAATATGTATTAATGATTTTTCTGATTAAATGTACGGAATGGTTATCAACTGGATCATTATCAAGTTGATGTAAGATTAAAAATAATAATATATATTAATGATTATTTTGATTAAATGTAAGGAATGGTTATAAACTGGATCATTATCGAACTGATGTAAGATTAAAATAAATATAGATTAATGATTATTCTGATTAAATGCGAAGAATGTTTATCAACTGGATCATTATCAAACTGATGTAAGATTAAAAATAATAATATATATTAATGATTTTTCTGATTAAATGTACGGAATGGTTATAATTATCAAGTTGATGTAAGATTAAAAATAATAATATATATTAACCCCTTGGGGACGGGTGATTCAGAAAAGCATTCGTATAAAATCAGAATCAAGTTGCAATTAAATAAAAAACGGTAACTTAAATGCAGTCGTTACTAATTTGACAGACTTACTTTGCTTTTATTTTAATTTTTGTTAGTTTAATCAAATATATAATCAATGTTAATTCAAAGTATAACTAAATAGTTTTATTTTGAACAAAGTAATGGTGAATTAAATAAATCAAAAAATTATAACTCCGCCCACAAATAAATTGCTAAAGAAATACTTTGATTACCAGTTTTATCTTCTTACCCTGATTGATACGGTTTTTTGCTGTAACGTATTTGTGACAGTCGGCGCGAAAGGGTTAATGAATATTTTGATTAAATGTAAGGAATGGTTATAAACTGGATCATTATCAAACTGATATAAGATTAAAAATAATAATATACAATATTAATAGCTGTTCTGATTAAATGTAAGGAATGTTTATCAACTGGATCATTATCAAACTGATGTATGATTAAAAATAATAATATATATGAATGATTGTTCTGATTAAATGTAAGGAATGGTTATCAACTGTATCATTATCAAACTGATGTAGTAATAATAATAATAATGTATATTAATGATTATTCTGATTGAATGACGAGAATGTTTATCTACTGGATCATTATCAAGTAGATGTAAGATTAAAAATAATAATATATATTAATGATTATTTTGATTAAATATAAGGAATGGTTATAAACTGGATCATTATCAAACTGATATAAGATTAAAATAAATATAGATTAATGATTATTCTGATTAAATGCGAAGAGTGTTTATCAACTGGACCATTATCAAACTGATGTAAGATTAAAAATAATAATATGTATTAATGATTTTTCTGATTAAATGTACGGAATGGTTATCAACTGGATCATTATCAAGTTGATGTAAGATTAAAAATAATAATATATATTTATGATTGTTTTGATTAAATGTAAGGAATTGTTATCAGCTGAATCATTATCAAACTAATGTAGGGTTCAAAATAATAATAATGATTGTTTGAGCACACTTGTTCATAAAATTTAGAGCTGTTTAGTTGCGTAATTGCGATTCAAATATACCTCTTTCAATTATGATTGCTAAAAAGAGTTTGACCTTGCCTTGGACCTCGTTACATGGCGATCTCCCTGAGGGTATGGTTTCTCTTTGAAGACTTTATGTCTACTTACCTCTCTGCTCTATGGTTGTTAGCTAATGATCCACAAATATTCTTAATTTTGAAAACTGAGTAGAAAAGAAAATGTCTTCCTAAATTTTATCACTCAAATATTTTCGTGTAAGTTTTTATATAATTCATGTTCTGTGTTTTGACAAAATGTTTTATTTGAAAAAAAAGTATAAAATAATTTGATTTACTACTGAAAAGACAAAAGACTATTTCATACGATTCAACGAATTTGTTCGTAAAACATTTCTCAAAAAATAATTTTCATTGTTTTGTGGATTAAATGGAGCTACTAAAACTAGGAAGAACGAAAATAAATGTATAAATAAAAAGAGAAAGTTGCTTTCATTTTTCATTTTAGTATTCGTTTTATTAATTCACCACTCGGATGCTCCTTAGGAATTTCCTTTTGTGTAACATTTGTTTTTCTGTTGTGCTTAAGTGTCTATCAGATAGTTATTTTTCAAGGTAAAAACAAACACTTAGAATCAGCAAAATTACTTTCAGCAATTGAAATATTAAAATTAAAAAATTTAATAACTCAAAAACTAATACAAAGTTTTTTTAATAACAAAAAAAAAAATCGAGAGATTATAATTTTACTGCGATTAGTTTTTCCTTTACATCAAAAATTCCCAAAACCCGACAATGTGAGCTGTTTAATTAGCATTTCAAAATCAATTCAATCAGTCAACAACGCATTATCTAGACTAAAAAATAGAGGCTTTTTCGATGTTTTTTTATCTATGAGGAAAACCTCACCAAATTGACAATTTTTAAAAATAGTATTTTTTTTAAAAAAATTTTTGAAAGAAAATTTAAGCTATCTGCGTGCTTTCGGGATTTTAAAAAAACTCTGATAAATCTTTATTTCAAGATGTTTAAAATAATAGCTTACCTTTAAGAAGACGACATACCACGAAAAAAAGTTTTCGTCGCAAATTCTATTTCACCTCCATTACTAATTTAAAATATGAAAGAAAGAAAATGTAAGTTCAGGAAGACCTAGAATAAGCCGTGAAGTTTCAATTGCTAAAAAAAAAAAAAAAAAAAAAAAAAAAAAAATTGCAAATATCAAAATGTAAAAAAATTATTGAAAGAGAACTTCTCCATTCCGTAATTCTAAGGTATCTTTTCATAATCATTTGATATTATATGTATTTCTCGTTTTATTTTGATAGTTTAAAAATCTTATTTTCAGTGTTGAAAACTTCATGGCTTACTCTAGGTTAGTCTCAACCTTCACTTTTTCTAATCTTTAAATTTTAAGTTAGTTAAAGAGAATTTGCACGGAAAGTATTGCTTGCTCTTAAAAATCAGGTGATATGGCTTGCTCTGAACCTCTTCTGACCTGATATTAACATTTTGTGAAAGTGGTAACTTCATTTTGAAGAATATACATACTTTAAAGTATTCATGTGTGCTAAAAAATAATTTCATTTCGTTCACTGTGAGTTGAAAAATTCCAAACTGATCTTAGAAATTTAATTGAAGGTTAAGTTAATGAAATTTTCAGCATTCTTGAGAAAAGTTCGTCACCACTCTTTAATTTTTCCCAAGTTGTGGATACTTTGGGTCTGAAGAGGTTAAGTTTAAGGCACTTAAACTGCGTGTGAGTGTTTTTTTTCTTCTTCTTCTTGATGAAAGATGCTTAAAAAATCTCCTTTACATTTTTTTCAATTCTCGCTGGAACCTTGCACGACGCTGACCAGTTTAAGAATCATCACTTTTTGCATCACTTCACCATTCCATTGAAATTCATCCTGTTTTCATACACAGGGGTGGTTCAAAGAAAAATGGCCGCCTTCCTTAAGCATCTTCAGAGGCACTCTTTTAAGGGGCGGATCTCACAATCTTTCGAGAGCGAACGAAATCTAATCGCAATTCTTTTTTCTTTTTTCCTCCAGCATCATTTTGCTCCAGATGACCTCCTAGTGAATGGGCCCTCCTAGAGAAAAGTGTCTTCAGGTAGTTAAACGAAAGAGGTCGTGATGGTTCGGGTGTGTCGGGATGTGTGTGGGTGGAGGGCCCCCTGCAGTGGGCCCCTATTTTCTTTTTTTCTTCTCCTCTCATCAAATGACTGGGTTCATTAGGTTGACTGATAGAAGGGAAAAGGCCCTTGAACTTCTATTAAAAGAGTGTAGAGCTATGAAGAGGAGGAGGTAAGGAAGAAAGAGTTAAAATAACTGACGGCAGTTGATTTGTTATCACGAAATTTCTTTGTCAGAAATATTTTTATTTATTTTTATTTCTGTAGGATGTTTTGATTTGTACATTATAAACATTGATGTATTACATTATGCCCACATCTTTGGAATTTCCTTTGCAACTACAATACAATTTTTTCAGTAGTTCTCTAACAATTTGTTCTTGACTTCATAAATTAGATTTAAAATAATTTTCATCACCACTACCTGAAAATGAGTGTAAATATATATGACTCTCAAAATCAATTGGTAACGACCTGGAAGAGACTAAATGTTTTCAAAACAATATATTGCTCAGAAAGTATAGACATAAGTTTTTAATTCTTTGATTGTTAATTTAATGTTTGACTTATATAGACACTACAACTTCGATTGTTTTCCGCGTAGTGAAAGACTAACTGAAATGGAATTATAAATAAAATGAACTTTTCACAATTGCAACTTATACTCTCTTCGAGGAAGTATTTCCCAAGTGGTAGAGAAAGGCACAATTTCTGTGCCTTACGCTTAAAGTAATGCTGTAATTTTAAACTATTACTATATGTCATCTTGCAGTAAAGAATTGTCTGGGTTTTATGTAACGGACAAGTAACTGAGATATTTTAAAAGTTAATAAACTTTCATAAAAATCAACAATTTGGCTAAATTTTTCCACCTACATGAAATTTATCAAAATCACTGCCTCTTTCTCAGATTTTGTAATTTCTTATGAGCCCAAATACTGCAGCATTGGAGTAAGTTTTTAAATAATATTTTTTTTTAAAAAAAAGAGAGACCAGAAACGCTAATTAGTTTCTCAAAACTTGATTTTCCCCATATTGACATTTTGTGCAAAATAAACATAGAGGGCGCTGGCTAAAGAAAGTCTAAACTTGACCTAACAGTCATGAGTAACTGTTGCAAACTCAACTCAGATATGCAAATAGCATATTATTCACACAAGAAGAAGCATCATTTGCTACTACCTTAAACAGCCTTAAGCGCATTTCATCGCATCAGGTTCAGCTTATAACACTCTCTAATTTAGTTACGAAGAGTATGTAATTTCTTTGTTGTTGTACAGTTAAACTCTATGATCATTCATTTAATCAATCAATCATTAGCAAACTAATTTGTCCGTGCATAACAATTTATCCAATAGTAGCAGTTTTTATTGCATTGTTGATCTAAACTAAATTAATAGCTATCAACTTTTTCCAGTTTTCGTAGAAGATTTTATTTTTACATTAAACCCTTTCTAAAGCCGTGGTAAGTATATTTACCACCAATTTTTAAGTCTATGGTGAACTTTTTTACCATTTTTAATTTTGGTTTCCATTTGTTAACAACTTCAGCTTTCTTGAAGTGAGTTTGAATAAAATTGGCAACCAATTGTTAGTTTAAGAAAACGTATAAAAGATGTAAAATGCATAATTCCTTTTGAAGATCGTAGCAATTATAAAATTCATCTTAAAAAATAACGAAAAATAAAAGTCAATAAGTTCCTAATAGGTCGTGTTAAATATACTTACCACCGAAATGGCATTTTCATATACTAAATGATTTTTCTTTCTTACATCAATTACTATTCTTATAACAATTTCAATTCCAAAAGTACTTTAATTTACCTTTGCTAGAAATAAATGGCCCATTAAAGGGTTAAAGTCGCTGGAAAATGTATCGTTTAATATTTTATTTATTTATTAAATTTAATTTCAATTGATATTGACTATCTAGATAATTTAAACATGCACTAATCATTGGATACAGTTGTAGTGATAATGAAATTTAAAGCATTGCTGGGCACAGACATCAAAGCAATTTTTATGTCGCTACCATTAATAAATACATTCATCACAAAGCGTAAATGTTGCCAACTATGTAAATATCTTACTCGTTATTTCAATCAGTCAGTTTATTTTATTACATTTTCATCAACTAGTTATTCAAGTAAAACATGTCAGCTATAAAACGATGCTTAACAGTTTTCCTCTTTCTATTTAGCATTCTAAATTAAGCTTAAAATATTCTCATTAAATATCATTGCAAACGATTTAGTTTGTTGATGCGCGGACCTTGGCCTTTACAAGAGGTTGTTCTAGAAGACGAGCCTCTCATCGCCTGATCGTCTGCTGTGATTTAATGTCCGAAGAAGTAGAAGCGTTCCAAAACAACAAATCATGACCAATGATGTCAATTACCTTCCTGTGCGGCGGTAATTGTTACCCTGTGTGGGCGGTCGGTATCACGCTATTATAGATGGCATTTTTCATTAAGTTCCTTGAGATAGAAACTCGGCGATGGATCTTGATGAAACTCGGAACTGTAATGACAGAGCTCGTTCGTAATCCTAAAAGATGGAAAGCCTAGATGATGCTTTCATTTTACATTGTTTATGATTTCTTCGTGGAAACTATTGAAAAAGTAGAATAAATGTTAAGAGTTAGATGAAACACGATTTAAAATAGAGAGTTAGTTATATTTAAAAGAAATCGTGAGGTAATTTTTTTTAATACCATTCGCGGATTTTCTTCAGTAGATTTTAAGTATGATTTTTATTAACATCGGAACTACCTATATAATTTTCTCGCCGTTTTTAAATTATACAGAATGCAACAAATATTTTTATCATGGTTACTAACTCTTTACTCATTTTATGTCAGGATTTTATGTGTAAACAGGTAGAAAAAAAAATATGTTTTTTTTCTTAAACCCATTGCAAGCAGGGGTGAAAGCGTGACGGAAAAGAGGAAAGGCTGGTAGTAAAACCATTTCAGTTATAGCTAGTTTTGGGGAGGAGTTTACTTATTCATTTTTTAAATTTTTCAACAATATCTACTTTATCTTGGAAAAGAAGCAGTTTTATATATATGCCAGAATTATAAAAGAAATCTTGATAGTTACAGATATTTCATTTTTTTCGAAAAAAATGCTGCAATGAAATGTTTTACGTACCAGGTTTTTCTCTTTTCCGTCTTGCTATATAAGGGCTTTCACTAATGATTGCAAGGATGCCATAGGCAATTATAAATGTAAAATATGAAACTCAATTAACTCAATTTACCTCTATATTATCATTTATATGAAGTAGCAGTTATAAATGCATTACTTCTTTCTGAAATAGACTAATAGCAACATACTCTTGCCACCACTTTTTATTTATTCGAAATAAATGTTTTATTTATTCAAAATAAGTGTTTAATTTATTGGATATAAATGCATGACGAGTCTCAAATGTCAAATAATCCCCTAGGGGTTAATTGTAAAATTTAATAGTTGAATTTAAACTTTTACCATCAATAAAAATATTTAAATTAAAATAGTATTTGAGTGCAACTAAATAGTTAATCAGTTTTCGTTGCAATTGCTGAAAATCATCTTCATAGTCAAAATTGGCAGGTATATTTTCTCTATTTACAAGAGACGAATAAAATTATAAAACAATTGTTTTTGCTTGTAAAGAGGCGTTAATGTCGTAAACATATTTTTAAGTCGGGCATCTCTTCCACCTATGTCTGAAAAATAAGCTAATTCACAATATGCTTACTTTATGTTTTTACTATTGCAAGTGAAAAATTATAACACAAAACTGTTGCCTTTATTCCTATCTATTTAGATTACTTTTATTGTTGCATACATTTTGATTTGAGTAAATATTTAATGGCACTAAATTCGTATTCAACGGCCTGAAATAATCGGTTTCCATAATTCTTAAAATATGGTTTATAAAGTGCTCGCCTCCCCATAAGGTAGCCTGGGTTCGAATCTCAGAGATGGCTGGTTGATACCGGTTGCATCCGGCTCGCACCAACTAAAGTGGTAGACAGATCATGGGTTAGACTTCCCTTGCCGTCAGGCTAACCGTGGGGGGCTTTCGTGGCTTCCGTTTAACTATCCATGTAACGCAAATTCAGTTTTGTTCATCAAAAAGGCATCCGGGAAGGCAAATTTCTCCCAATACTTGATCCAGGAGTTCCCTTGTCTTCTGGATTGGATTTACAATTACAAGGATACGGAGTTGAACACAGGCAGTCGTAAAATTTTTGAAAGAGTGTTTTCTTTTCTTTTTTTTAGCATTTTCCTTTTCTTTTTTTCTTCTTTTTTACGTACTTTTTGTTCTTGTTTTCTTCTCCTGCCATGGCTTTTTTTTGTGCTTTTTTCTCCCATGATTTCTTATAGATTAAGTATTTTAGAAAGCTAAAACTTCGATGTCGACTGCTCTACTGTATTCAAACAACTACTACATATATACAAACATTTTTACTACTATTCAGCACAAGCTAAACTTCTAATATTCGTCTCTTCTTAAAAAATAAATAAATGTTCTTTCAACTGAATACGTAATATGTTACAAATAATAAATATTATTCAATAAACACCAGAGTCACAAACTGGCAGAGGAAATCTACCGTGCCACATTAAACAAATCATGGCGTACAAACTAATAAAAAAGGTTATAGTAGAAAAAAAAAAGAATTATATGCATAAAAGAACATCTTTGGTGGTCGTCAGATGTGTCTTTCTCAAATATCATCCCCTCCAGAATATTCTTTTCCCCATTCTTTGTCTTACAAATTTTTAGAGCAGAAGAAATCATCTGCAGTATTTTTTCGATCGATCATTCGAAACCGAAACCATTAAAAAGAAAAGAAAAGAGGTCAAAACTTAAAATTATAAAAGTGTACGATTCCCTGCCGAGACTGAATGCTTTACGAATGTTAAAAGAATTGACTGAGACATCGGAAAAAACCCTGAACTATTCTAAAACCGGAAAAATTTCAAATCATTTTTTGTTTTTTAGTTGCAGCTGCCAAATGTTTGCTAAATTTATTCTTTATTATTTAAATTAATTGGCTTTTTTAAAATTATATTAGCAATCTTCTTTAATGAATCGTTCACACGTAATATAAACGTTTAAAATTGCTCAGACGTGGTGAGAATTCAAATAGTTTTAAAAAATAAGTCTAAACCAATAATCAAACAATAGCAATAAAGCACGAATTATTCATTACTAAAAAATAACTTGCGCAAAAAGTTTAAAATTTCACAACAATGCAATTAAAAAAGTAAATAAGTTTTTCCGAGGAATAGCATATTTTGCAATTTAATTTTTTGGATTAATTAATTTATTCCAATGATTAATAAATTATAAAATATTTTGAATTCATAAATTTATTTTATCACCATATTTTATAAATTTTCATATTTTATAACCGTCGTTGAACAGCAGACAAAATTTTTAGTTTACGGCTACCAGTGCTCGACTCTGTAGCCTTGTTGTTTTGAACACAAACCAAAAGACAAGGGAACTCTTGGAACAAGTATTGGGAGAAATTTTACATTCGTGCAGGGCTTTTTTATGGAACTAACTCACGTTTGCGTTACATAGAGAGGAAAACCTTCCACGGTTTATCTAACGGCAAGTGGACCCTAACTCATGATCCAGATACCACTTATGATATTTCACGTCATTGCAAACCGTGTGCGGAATTTGTATCGACCAGCCATCGCAGTGATTCAAATCCGGGTCACCTCATTCGAAGACAAGCGCTCTATGCTCTCAGACGAAGGACTAATATATTTTGTTTTATAGCTGCATTTTAACAGCCGACTATTAATGTTCAACTCCGTGGCCTCATAATTTTTAATAATTTTATTTTAAATATGAAAAATTTGAAATATTAATCATAGTGGTAGTTGCGATTTTATAATTAAAGAGATAATAAATAAATAAAAATAACCATACCACTTTTTGATCGCCTGTGGCATTCCTGTTACAAGTGGAAGTTAAAGGGTTAACTGAGATAGCCTCGAAAAACTAGAGTTATAATTCAAAGGCAACATACCATGGCGAAAAAAGCGTTCTAGCAATATGGTTAATTCTTCGCCAATTTAAAACGGACAAAGCTGCATTTTATTACAGAACTGATAGAGAACACTGCAATTTTAAAGCTGAAGTAATTGCTGTTTACCCCCTGAGTCGCCTCATTTTATGTTTCCACCCAAAATAAAAAAGGAATTCTTGTACTTGCAACGTGTGGATGCATTTATTAAATTGGACCTTCAATTCCGAGGGCCATAAAAGCGTCAGGAAGGAGGGGGGAAAAGAGCCAAATTGGCTGAGAAATTCTCACGACCCGCATGGGGTGTTGATTTGGCGGGTTTCCTCTCATCCCAGTTATTGGACGGAAGTTTGCTGGATATACTTTTGGATAAAAAAAATTTTATTTAAATGTTTGCTGGAGGTGTGGTGCTATGTTTTTTTTTTATTTATTTATTTATTTTTTCTTTTTTTAATTTTTTTTTATCGTTTGTACGCACCTTGTTTGAGGATTAAACAAGGATGACATTCGATATTCTACTGAGGAGTGTTCAAGACTGTTGCTGTACCCATGAATGATAAAATCGTCAGGTCTCTTTTTTTTTTAAATACTAGAAAAGTCCCCCTGTAGAAATTTTCTCGAGGGAGGATGGACTTGCTACTAGGAACATATTTATTAAAATATTTTTAAAATCATATATACATATTTTTCTTTTTTATTGTTATTTTTTTTTATTAAATTTTTTTTATTGTAATTTATTTTTTGCGCACATATGTATTGTAAAAATACATGCGCGTACCAAAAAGCTTTTCAAAAATATTCTTTATTTTGAATAAAGCCACTTCCTCAAAAAATTTTTACTCAGCATTAAAGGTTTAAATCATAATTAAAAAACAATGTCATATTTTAATTAAATTCTTTAAATGAAATATGAGGATCACAAAAAGGGGTGGGGAAAGAATAATTTCTCGATTTTGATAATTTAATTTTTTTTTTTTATAAATTTTACAATAAATGTTTGTTATATCTTTTAGTTAATATTATAAGAGTTAATTTATGTGATTTCCAGTTGGATGCAAGTGCACTCTTGCTTATGCTCGTGACAAAGGATATTTTATACAATTTGGTCTATGAGGAACGAAATTCTATAATAATTTTAAATTATTATCAAAGTTCAGGATTTAAAACGTTGCCAAATTGTTTTAGTCAGGACACTAAGATTTGAACGAAAAAATTTTAACAGAAAAAAAATATTCAAAATTTATATGTTTATAAGATAGAATAACTAAAATACTTCCACTTTATTTTAACGTAAAAATAAAAATATGATTTTTCCCACGCCGGGAATTGAACCCGGGCCTCCTGGGTGAGAGCCAGGTATCCTAACCACTAGACAACGTGGGAGATACTTATATGTTTTCACTTAAATTATGAATTCTAATTTACCTTCTCTCGCCATATTCAGAGATGCCAACTACTCCGGACAAGCCAAAATAATTAGATAAACGGAAAATAACTACTAAATAAATTTTGCAAACATTTGACTATTTTTGCTTCATTTTTATAAAGTAGTGGGTTATATAAGTCTACGAATTATATAGAAATAGTGGTGGAAAAAAATCAACTAAATTGAATTTATTAAACCAAGAATCACAATTGATAAACTACCACTTTAAAATTCATATTTGCTGTCCGAAGCAGGTTGGCAGCTCTGCATACTGCAAACTTAAACGTTCTTTCAACTATTAAAAACACCGGTAGCTATAACTGCAAACAAACTGGTAGTAATAACATTTTGACTTTTTAGTTGAGAAAAGTAAACTATCCAAGACTACAACTGCTTATAAACATTAAAACATGTATCAACTCACAAAAAATCAACTTGTAAACATGCTCAGTTGGAGCAAAAGAATTGGTAGCTGCAAATCGTTTCTTTTCTCGAAAAAATAATATAGAAATAAATAAATTGTACAAAAAAAATATTAAAATATCAATTTGTAACATAAAACCAAGATAGTATTTTACTATCTTTTAATAATCAAAATTTGAAAAAGCACTGCCTGAGAGAAATGAACTTTTAGAAGAAATATTTTTTTTATTTTATAAGAAAGCAGTGTGATTTTCTGACAATAAGTACGTGCGGTAACTAATTATAACTATCCGTAACTATAAATCACATTAATAAAAAATGCGATGCTATTTATCTATGCCATCTGCATTTTTCATCACGTACCTTTGCATTGTTTTAAATTTATATTTATTTATTAGTACACGCTACAATTTCTGCCTAAAAACTGTAAAAACCTGTATTGCTTTTTTCTATTTTTACTCTTGCGACAAAATCAAAGAAAAATATACATCCGTTATCGCTTTTTTTTTTTTTACATTAATAATTTTTGTTTCAAAATACTGAATGATTTAAACCGCTGATTTTAATCATTTTATTCAAATCATTGGCCCTGATTGACCTAATTAAAAATTATAAAATTCATGATAAAGAATCTATCAACTATAGCGAATTTTTTGCGGTCTGGAAATTTTTTTAAAGTGGAAGCAAAAGAGTGAGGTATATCTGGATACTTTAAGCTATCAACAAATATTTGATTTCAAGGAAATAGACATGGTTGGAAAAAAAAAAAAAAAAAAAAAAAAAAAAAAAAAAATGGAATAATTTTGTAATTTACTAATGAGAGATAAACATAAGCACTTTTCAGAAATCTTGAAAAATCTTAGCTACCTCTTATTTATTTATTTTTTTCCAAGTTGTGAGTTTGGTGAATTAAACAGAAATAATTAAATTCTTTTCGAACTTTAAAGTAACAAAATGATTCTTCCCACGCCGGGAATTGAACCCGGGCCTCCTGGGTGAGAGCCAGGTATCCTAACCACTAGACCACGTGGGATACACTTCAACAGTTTTAATTATAAAGCTTTTTCTAATGCTTGATTCTGTTTTTACTGCCAATTTTAAGAGTATTATCTATGAAATTGTACTCTAAAATTATTTTCACTAGTGATAGTGACATAAGAATAAAATGTGGGCAAAAATGATTTAATGTTCTTGCCAGAACTTATGCACCAAGGTACAATAATTCTGTATTAATATATGTTTTCAATTAATTCGCGAGTAGTGATGATTAAAATCATTCTAAGTTATATTTGTAGATTCAAAAATGAAATAGAAAAGCATAACTGTTGCTGTCGCTTAAATTATAAAAATAAATTCTTCATGATTAAAGAATTACCTCCAATTGCAATTTTTTTTTTCTCTGTCCGTTTTTACTTTGATCTTTCTTGCTAAATATTGATGTAAATATTAAATTCATTTTAAACGATAAAACTATGACTTGATATTTTAAAAATTTGAAGGATCAAAAATATCATTAAGGTTTTTATGTAATTCGATACATGGCATATTGTTCGATTATATACATTTTAGATTGTTATCTTTTGACATTGCCGCTTCAACATTTGAATAAATATAATTAGGGTTTTATTATGCTTTATGAATTGTTCATTCTAGATTTATTAGAGATAATTTTATTAATGTATTTAAAAGCGATATTTTTTACACGAGCTACGCAAAAATATAAATGCTGTCTAATATTATAAAAACGTAAGGACTTAAAATATAACTTACCTGTCAAACAATCGTATAATTGTATTGTTTTAATTTTTTCATTAACTAAAGGAAGTTTCAACTGACTTACATTCCAATTAATTCATTACTTTACATTCTAATAAAATTCTAATGAATTCATTACTTTGCATTCTAATTATTATAATCTCTCATTAACTATTTACATATTTCCCTAATTACCAACTTGCCCAGTCATTGAGTGAATATTTATCTGGTAGCAATATTTTAAATGTAGATGAAGAAGTTTAATATAAAAAATTGCTGATGCATACCAGTCAACTCTTTCGGATTTTCCGGAAGATTTTATTTTCATATTTAAAGTGGTAGTAAATATATACTATTTTTTTCTTTTATAAACTTAATTTTTAAATGATTTTGATCACCACTATTCTTACAAAAAGTAAGCACATATATTAATATGCGTTACAATCATGGTTGTCAACTTAAGTTTTCTCGAATACAATGTATTTGTTTGCTTAATATTGAAGTTTTAATTTCATTTTACTACCACTGGGAAAAATGATAATGGAAGGGATTAAAAGTTGGCAGGTATGTTAATGCCATTTTTAGGCTGGAACATTAACATATTAATGCCAAATTTGCGGATTATTCATTGGAAGACTAAAAATTAATACTGGTAGCAAACAAAATACTATGAATGTTGTAAAGTGGTGAACAATTAAAAACTGAAGCTTTCTGAATTATGGGTGCTTTTGGCAACACTTTAAAAGGCTCTCTTCAAAAATAATTGGATGGCTTTCTAGATGAACTCTTGAGTAGTTCACATGTAGTAGTGTGGAAAATAAATTGAAATCAACTTTAATAAACCAAGAAATCCAGCAAGATAGCTAATGTTTTGCAACGAGGCCAACTTACTTCGAATAAAGAATAAATAGTTTCTTCATATGTCTCTAAATTTATGTTTCAATATATGATTCGTAAATTCTAATGACAGAGTTGGTTTGATAAACAGAAGAAGAAAAATATTGGGGAGCTGCAAGATAATGCGTTTTTTGAAAAATATTTTATAGTGTCGTATTATAAAATTTTTATAGTGTTATATTAAATATTTTATAGTATGGACAATTAAAAACTAATGCTTTTAGAATTTTGCCAACATTTTAAAAGTTACCATGAAGACCATGAGAGAGCTGAAATTCAGTAGCATTTCATAAAAACTTATGATTCATTTTCATGTAGTGGTGTGGAAAATAACTTTAAATCAAATTTACAGAACAAAGAATAATACATAAAAACATTAACTTAGCTACCACTGGAAAAAAAGAATTTTTCCAAAAAACGTAACAAGTTGGTTGCTTTGCAACTGTGATTGAATTTTAGGGATGTCACTAGCGACGGAAATGTAAAAAGTGGGGACAAATTAATAGCAAAAAAGATAAAATAAATAAAAGAGTTAAAATTTCTTTTAACATATTTTTTTTTCTTTTTTGCTTACTAATGTGCTGGCTACGTATGCATACCTGCCAACTTTCACTCTTTCTGAGAATGAATATTCCAAGTGGAAGTAAAACAATTACCGAAAAACAATCTCACTCAAAAATATATTTATATTTTAACTAGGTTAAAATTCGCTATCGTAAAGATTAGTATGCTTTTATATATTTGCTGTAATTATTTACATGAAGTGGTGGTCAAACTCATTTATAATTATTATTTTAATTCAAAAATTTTAATGGCATGACATGCGTTTCGGTACCACTTGAAATACAAAATTAAAATCTTCCGGGAAAACCGGAAGAGTTGGCAGGTATGCTTTTCTACTTACTAATGTGCTGGCAATGTTCGCTCGTTGTACTGGAACTGGGCGTCTGAGGCCATTACGGCCCTTTGGGAAAAGGGCCGTAAGCATACCTGCCAACTTTTAATCCCTTCCATTATCATTTTTCCCAGTGGTATTAAAATGGAATTAAAACTTCAATTTTAAGCAAGCAAATACGTTATATTTGAGAAAACTTAAGTTAACAACCATGATAGTAACGCATATTAGTATATGTGATTAATTTTTGTAAGAATAGTGGTGATCAAAATCATCTAAAAATTAAGTTTATAAAAGAAAAAATAGTACATACTTACTACCACTTTAAATGTGAAAATAAAATCTTCCGGAAAATCCGGAAGAGTTGGCAGGTATGCGTAAGGGTTATTGAGATTCATCCTGAAATTAGACTTAGAACAAAATAGAAATTCCTACGTGTGTACTTACTTTAAATAAAAAAACATTTGCAATGTAATTCACGGTGGTAGATTTGATTTAATTAAATCGATTAAGTAAATATAAATGAATTCATAGTCTCTACCACTTCGTACATTTTTAGTAGCAAGTGGCAACCCTGAAAAAGCCATTTCGCTGTCACTTGGGAAAATTAACCTCGAAAACAGCAAAAGGACTATTAACCTACTACTTAGTACACTTTTTCTTTTTTTCAGCTAACATAACACTTCTGGTGATAGTTTAATCTTCGAATTTAATATTGTAACAATAATAATATTCAACCGTCATTTTCCATCAAACGAAACCAAGTCAAACCCTTTTTACTTATTTATTTTTTAAAAAAAAATTCTCCCCTTAAAATGTACCTGTACCAATAGCTGGTATAGGAAAGATGATAGAGTTTAGTCTGTAAGGGAGAGTGAAAGAAAAAAAAAAAAAAAAACCTTGTGCAAGGTTTATGGGAAATAAATTACAGGTTATTGGGACAGACAGAGTTGAGATTATAGAAAGTTTTTTTTACATCCCTTTTCATCCTGTTAGAAACCGGTTCCCAAAGGGAGGGAGGAGACTTCACCCCACCCCTCTGATCTCTCCGGAAGAGTTCAAACAGTTTCCATTTCTTTTTTTTTTTTTTTTTTTTTAAGTGAAACGAAAGATGTAACTTATTCTTTATGTGAGTTTTGTAAATATTGCACAGTATTTCATGTTCCATGTAGCTCTTTTTTAAAATCTTTTTTAATTTAATTTTGTTTTATTTTATAACCGTCGTTGAACAGCCAACCCAATTTAGGGTTTACGACTACGAAAATTCAACTCCGTAGCCTTGTAATTTTGAACCCAATCCAGAAGACAAGGAAATCCTGTATCAAGTATTGGTAGAATTTTACCGTCGTGAAAGACTTTTTAATAGAACTAAGCCGCATTTGCGGTACATGGAGAGGAAAAACATGAAAATTCCCACGGTTAGCCAGACGGCAAGGGGACTTTAAATTTTGATCCGTCTACCACAGAGGATATTTAACGTCAGCACTGTAGTCGGTGCAAGCCGGGTGCGGGATTCTTATCAACCAGCCATTGCTGTGATTCGAACCCCGGCTCAATCTTTTTTAAATGAAATTTATTTAAGAATAACTTTCGTTTTCGAATGTTTTGTATCATGTAATCATTTGTATTTATTTCAAATAGTCATTTGTGTTACCATACCAAAATTTACATTTAATTACTTATATAAAATTTACTGTAGAATATTTTTTCAAGAATCTTTTGGGTTTGCTCTCAATGGTCATAACTAAACCCAGGGGCGCGACAGCCCATAGAAGGCCATGGCCTATGTGCCCATCTCAGTTTTCTTTACCTTGAGTTCTGGGGTGCAGGAACAAAAGTTCTGGTTGGGTGGTCACCGGAATGCCGAACCCCCAGTGTTTAGTCCCTAAGTATGCTTGATACTCATTTTATCTACCCAGTGAAGAGTGAAGGGATGAAAGGCTGCACTTGATTTCTGAATTTCCTTGAAGAAATTTTCCGCAATTTTTTTTTTTTTTTTAATAAATTTAACACAATTTTTTTTTCTAATTCTCTGTTATATTTTTTAAAACACTTCAAAAGTGAAGAGATTTTAGCGTCTTAGGTAAGCATTGCTCATCATACCCTCCTCTCCTCTTGTTACTAAAAATAAAGAAATCACAAAATCCCTCACCCCTGCTTACTCTATGCCCCCCCCCCCTCTTCATCTAAAGAAGTCTCTGTAATTCAACACACAGAAATTGTTAGCACTTTTTTTTTATCTCCTCTATTTTTATTTATTTATTTATTTCAATTACAACGGTGATGTGTTAAATTAAAGCTTGATCTCACGAATGAAGAATATTCTTTTACCCACATTCAACATAAAATTATAAATAAGGTATTTTTACTACCGTAAACTGCACAAAAAATTCTGTGAGTAGCTTTACTACACACCAAATTTTATCCGAAAATCTTCTTTCTCAAAGAACAAAATGTTCTTTGAAGAGGGGCGAAGATAGTGAACTAAATTCTTGGAATTCGAAAACTGGTTTCGTTCTTCTTCTGAAAATAAATCATTCTACTCCTAAAGAAAAATAATCGTCGGCGCATGCCACAAGAAGGAAAAAAAAAAAAAAAAACGTAGCCCTGATGATTGCTACAGATAAACTCTTCACTTTTATATTGCTGTTACAAAAATTCCTTTTTATCTGCTAAATTCAGAGGAAGAAAAATATTGTTAAAGAGCCCACGCATTACATTTAAAAACACAGCTACTATGAGTATATTCCATTTTTCGTTTTTTAAAATTTTATTTTATCATATCATTGACTATTATTTTGTACCAGAAACACATAAATTTTTTGTCCAATTCCAATTATGTACATTATTTGCGTTGAATAAGAATTAATTAATTTATTTTTTACTGAAAATGAGATAATTATAAAATTATATACAATGGATGTAATTACCCATTATGCAAGAAACACGAGGATGGTTAAGAGGTCACTATATCGTGGGAGACACTTTTCATGGCAAGTTCTGTTTCACTTCCATTGGTATTCTAAAATTCAAAGAAAAGTACGCTAAAGTTAAATCTAGAGTAAATCATGAAGTTTCAAATAATGAAAAAAAATTTCTTTTTTTTTATTCTTCAAAATACGAAAATTTAAACAAATTATGAGTGGTTAACTTAGGAATACGCAGTGTTATTCTGAAATAATTTGATTTTATTTTTTTACCATTCAATATTTCATGGTTAATTTTATGTTTAACTGAACTCACTTTATCTATACTTTCAATTACTTCTTCGGGTTAAAGAGAATTTGTCCTCGAGGAGTTCTCCAGCCGTATATGGTCCTTTTAACTGATTTTAACTATAAACAATAATAAAATTCTAAAACCGGAACCTTCTTTCCGTGAAATGATACTGGGTGTATAACTGAAGGTTTCATTGATGGTGATTTAAAAAAAGGGGGGAGGGGGGATTATTATAGATTAATTTTAATTCTTGTGCAAGTTTTGAAAATTAAATAATCAGAATTATAAAATAAAATGATAGTATGAAGTATAAATAAAAGAAATGTGTAAATAGTACTGAATATTACAAAAATTTATCAATAAGACATATCAGTCATAAAATGACTTGTTTATATCATTCAAAATAATCGAAACATTATTCTATATAGTGCGCTGGCTTTACCACCAGAAATATTTATTTCTGCTTGTTTAATTTATAGATCTACTTTACATTAAGTAGGGATGACAGAAATTATTCACTACCACTATAATTTAGATTTCGAATTATTCATAGATATGATTTCTTACGTTCATTTATATTATTTTATACGTTCTCCTTTAATAAAAACAGAAAAAAATACGATATATTATATAGATAGTGGCAAACTTTATTATCCCGTGTCAACCCTCCGTTAAATTATGACAAGTTTTGTACAATCTATTTAATTAACACGTTGAATCCCATGGGGGTGACCGGTGAAGCCAAGATTATTAGAAACACATAATTCGAATAAATTTTTTATATTATTATCGTTACTAAAATGGCTTGAAGAAACTAATGCAATATAGAACACACAAAAATAGTTTTATTTATATACACAGAGATGCCAACTTGCTCCGGACAGCGAATAAATATCATCAAGTGGTAGTTTATTAATTGTGATTTTCAGTTTAATAAATTTAATTTAGTGGATTTTTATCCACCACTCTTTCTAAACAATTCGTAGGGTTTTACAATTCACCACTTTTTTTCAGAGAGGTCAAGCTTAACCTTTTAAAAAAACTAGCAAAATCTGTTTAATATTTGCAATTTAGTTTGTAGGTATTTACCATTCGGCCAGATGGGCAAGCCATGTAAAATTAGTGTGTTAGACTTATTTAAGTTGACTAAACCTAAAACTTTTTAATCAACTTTTATTTTATTAAATATATTTGCCAAATTTATTTAATAAATTATTTTGATTTATTAATTAAATTTTAAAAATCCAAGTGAGATTTTTTGGAGTAATGATTCGTTATGATACATAACATCATGTAGAAAAACATGAATAGCATATTATATGTAATATATAGAATAATGTATATATAGAAAATGTAGAAAATATATAAAATTTCTATATATACATGTAATGTATATATAGAAAAACATAAATAACATAATATGTATATTATTAGAAAATTATGTATTGAAAGAATATATTATTTTGTATAGATATATATATATATCTATACAAAAAATTCTCATTTTATTTATTCTCATCATTTTATTCTCTCATTTTATTTATTTTTATTTAAAATTGTTAATATATTGCTACGCCCATGGTTAATAATACTTAAGATTAGCATTCTTATTACTTTTTGACATCCTACAGATCCAAGTCTATATAATCCAAATATTGACCCTAAAATTACTTATTACAAAAAGTCTTTATATTTATTAATTCGATCGCGTATCTTAAAAAAATCTTTAAAATATCTTCTATTATTTTCTTCTACAAGATCGCCCATAGTTTAGAAAGACCTGTTTTGAAAGCTGCTTAAATACTGAGTTAATTCTTTTTTTGGGAACATGACAAAAGGAAAAAGCTCGTTTTTCTTTCACACAATAGACGCCAAGCTAAGTGTAAATTATTTTCTCCACAAACTGCAAATTTTCGTCTTCAAAGGTAATTCACCGTCCAAGCCTTAACATAAGCTGCTTATTATGTTTGGAAAATAACCATAAACACAACAGTAAAGAATTGTGTTTGTAACTTTGCCCGCCCTAGCTACCTTCGAAATTCTTTATCACTTTTCTTTTTTCCACCATTAAGAAGCTTGTTACATATGATTTTCTTCCTAAGAATTCGGCATTGTAGTATTCATTTTCTTTATAGAAACCTTGAAAAGGTCGAGCAGTTTAAGGTTATTTTGTTTGTTGGGAAAAAGCTTGTATCAAGTTAATGCATAAGTTGTTAATTGCATATATATTTTACCTCATAAGTGATATATAATGAGGGTTACTTAAATTAAACTAAATTTAGATTGAATTTGGCTGGAAAAAGTTTAAGGAACATGTATAATCTTAGCTAATGAGAAATTCTTCAATTGTTTTATTAGTCAATTTATTTCTGTATTGTAATAATCGTAGATTTTCTTCTAATTGGATTGAAAGAAAAATGCGTTCTTTGTTTTAAATATAATTTCTGTAATAACGAGTATGAAAATTAATTTCAGTGATGTATTTTATTTAAGTTGAAATATACATTTTTAGGATATACATTTTATTTAAGTTGAAATATACATTAGTTAGAGCCCCTGGCCATCACCTCCTACATCAGAAAGCCTCCACACGGTTTCTTATAAGTAGTCTGTGCAGATTATTTAAAGAGCGAACCACTTGTGCGCATGAACCCAAATTCTATTTTAAAAGTACTTGAGAGAAATTTATAATATATATTTGAGAATTGGATCTGTAGTGGTTGACAAGTAAATAAAAGAAACCAATTATATTCATAAATTAAACAAGTTTTTAGACATATATTTGCTACCACTTTCTAATTTTTAATAGATTTCATATTCAATGGTTCTTTATCTAATTGGTTTACCATCACAGTGGTCTGATCGGACTACCTACAAAAAACCGCGTGGAGGCTTTCAGTTATAGGAGGCGTTGCCGTGGCGGGGCTGATGCTAAGATAACCACCACATATGAGTATGAGTACTTTTAAAATAGACTTTGGGTTCATGTGCTCAACTGGTCAACTGATCTGCGCAGACTACATATAAAATACGGAGGGGAGGCCTTCTGATGTATAAGGTCTTGACCAAAGGATATACGCGAGAGCTCTTTGTTCGCCAAGTATAAGGTGGTGGTTAAAGAAGCGGACTTTCGGCTTAAAACGTTCGGAAAACTTATGCTTAAATATTTAATTCGATTAAAATTTGTTTCTCTTATTGAAAAAAAAAACTAAAATATCCAAAAGTTATTTCGCTGTAAAGTGATCATTTTACAAACACGGATATGATAAAAATATTCATTAAAAAAACTTGACATAATTTTTTTTTTCAAAATATTTTAGTATTTTTTTTTCGAGGCGAAAGAAACTGTCATCAGTCAGCATCTATCTGTTTATTTTTTGAGTCGCTCTCCTCTTTTTTATCTTCTGTCTAGGTAAACAGATTTCAACCTCTCAAAAAATAAAACAAATAAACTTTGATGGATTATAAAATGGCGCTAACACAGCTATTAACAGGGAAAACACCGCAGCTGTGTTGATATTTTTAGCACGATTGAAGTACTTTATTTTTATTATTTATTTTTTATAATATTTAAAGGCATACAGTTACTAGTTTCAATCTTTTCAGTTATAACAATGTAGTGTCATTTGTAGAAAATAAAGTGCATTAAAGAAAATAAAGCAATTAAACATTTTCGTATTTAATTCCGTTTTTTGTTTTCTCTTTAAAAATTATAATTCATTTTGTTTATAGGCAATTTGATGTTTATGCATTCACTTTCCTATTGATTCGTTTAAGATTTAAAATAAAGGCATGTCAGTTTATAAAATTTTGAAGCCTAATTCTGTGCGTAGTCTCCAATTTTAACAACTTTTCACGACGGCTAGGCAGCATTATGTATATACCGGATATCAGAAGATACAGGGCCTGCTTATCGGCTAGGTAAACAAATGCTGGGGCCCACAATTTCTGAAGGGCCTCAAAAATTAGTAAAGGTTGGCTAGCTTTGTGTTGGTTTAAGTACTAAATAAAAAATAATTGTAGCTTACAAAAAAAAATAATAATTCAGCTAATCAGTGACTTTGAGCAAAAATCGCTGATTTCAATTGTTTGTGGTCACTTAATTATTTTTATTTCGATATATCATTGTTTTGTTGTTTTATATTTTGCTTTAATTTATAGATACATAAACTTTTTCTCAGAAAAATAATCTTCAATTGTCTGCTTTAAAAATTTCTAAGAATGTTTCTATTAAATCATGCAGTCCAATAGATTATTTTTTATTTTTAGGACTACTCTTCAGTAATTTAATTTTAAAATGTCTTGTAAGGGGCCCGAAAATTTGGTGGACCTTGGGCCTGAATTTGTCTTGACGTGTGTAAAATCAAACATATTAAACAAAGAATAAATTATGAAAACATAAATTGTGCTATTACTATAAAAAGTTTTTCCACAAAACAACACAAATTGGTATTTCAATTATTATAATGGATTGAAAAAATTATTCGATTTATAAAAATTATTAACATCACCGAAAGATATGGTAAATTATATGGAATACAATCCTTAGTTCAATGCTCCTCGCCAATTCTTTCAACTCTGTCATTTACTTGAGAAATGGGACTGAGATTTAACCTTGTCCAATGAATAGGTCAGTCTCTCCACCTCCCCCTATTGTTCCACTTGATGGTTCTCTTGGACTTGGCCTTGTGAAACATTTTTAATGATAGAATCTAATGACGAGGAAGTGGAATAAATCAGAGTTAATCTGACTCAACTTTTTCATCTTAATGTGTCATCTTGTTGCAACAAATCGTCACATTTTATATAATCAAGTAAAAACACTCGTAATAATTTTTGGTGCTTATTTATATCTGCTCTATTCTTTTCTTTTATTAGGGTATTTATGTTAGTCTCCCATAGTGTGAACTATTAGCAGAGATGCCAACTGGTCCGAATTAGATGAAAATAAATAAATAAATAAATTAATTAATAAAATTTAAAAAAAACGGCTGAGAGCTACTAACTAAAATTTACAGATTTTCGGTTAATTTTGCAATTTTTTTAAAAAAAGCTCAATAACTGTAACAAAGTGGCGTATCTCATAAGACTTTGAATTATTCAGAATTCATTTCTTTTATAAGCGTAGTTAGTCTCCCATAATGTGAATTATTAGCAGAGATGCCATCTGGTCAGAATTAGACAAAATATTACTAAAAATAAATAAATTTTAAAAAATAAATAAAACGGTTGAGAGCTACGAAAATGTGCAGATTTTCGATTAATTTTGCAATTTTTTTTAAAAAAAGCTCAATAACTGTAACTGTAACAAAGTTGTGTGTCTTATAAGACTTTGAATTATTTAGAAGTACTGTTGTCCTAAAATTCCTATTAATCGAATTTTACAAAACCAAGAATCATACATTAAAAAATTACCTTTTGAAAATTTTTATCTTCTGCCCGGAGCAAGTTGGCATCTCAGTATTAGGTTGGCAACTAAATTTTATTTCGTACTCATAGTTACCAACCAATTTTTAGTTACTATTGTTACTCAACACTTAACCCCCTCCCACAGTATTTAAAATGGTGAGACGTTTATTAATTGTTAAGGTAAAGGCACACCCTTCACCCCTTGGGGGTTTTAGGGTACCATTTCCTGAGTGGGTAAGTTTTGTTTTTGTTCTTAATTCAGTTCATGCTTTTCATTTATAAAAATATCAATTGAACACATTTTAAAAGCTAAAAATGTAAAGAGAAATGCACTAGCAGAAAATGAATCAATAAAATGAAATAAAGAAATAAAAATTGTGCATAGTGAGCAAAACAACTTATTTTGTATGGAAATACTTTGAGCTCAACACTTCACATTCTCAAATTAGGTTAAGTTTTTATATTTGGCAATGCTTGAAAATTATTTTAGGTAATTCTAATTAATATTATTTATAGTCTGAGGATAATAAAAATAATAAATTGCACAAAACTAAATGTATCCTCCTAAACCGCTGAACCAAACCTAATAATCCAATCATTTAGTATTTTTATCAATCTGTATTCGTGCCGAAATAGCTCAGTTGGGAGAGCGTTAGACTGAAGATCTAAAGGTCCCTGGTTCGATCCCGGGTTTCGGCAATTGTTGTATCCTCGGTACTATAGTGGTCAGTATCCCCGCCTGTCACGCGGGAGACCGGGGTTCGATTCCCCGCCGGGGAGATTTTTTTTCATCCAAAAGCTATATATTTTTTATAGAAAGTAATTTTCATTTAATCTAGCGAAAACTAATATAAATATGTATATTTATATTTATTACATATTTATTGTATGAATATATTTATGATATAAATTTATAAACTGATATAAATATACCGTTAAAAATTTACTAAGTTTTTCTCATCAACGTTGTTAATAGGAGAGAACCACGCAGAAAAATGATGAAATCTTGAATTCAAGAAATCTGGTTTGATAGTGTCCTTTTATAAAATTAATAATCTGGCTGAAGGTCCCTGGTTCGATCCCGGGTTTCGGCAGTCGTTACATCCTCGGTACTGTAGTGGTCAGTATCCCCGCCTGTCACGCGGGAGATTGGGGTTCGATTCCCCGCCGTGGAGAATACATTCTCTTTCAGTTTGTTTATCTGACAATTCAATATTTTCTATGTTTATTTTGTTATGTTCTATCGTAATCATATATTTTTTTATAATCTAAGAAGAACTTATATATATTTAATTTATTTATCTGTAGTGTTGATCAAAATCAATATATATATTGACTTTAAAAGAAGGATACAAATATTTAAGAATATATTTCATCACATTAATATACACATATCTATTTTTGAAATTGTTCCAAATTTCCCGTTATTTAAGTAATTTTCTCGTCATATATTGAAAATTGCTATTTTTAACATAATTTAGCACAGGTTATTCCAGTTCTTGTTATTTCATGTCATTCTACCCATTTTTATGAAGAGGAGAAAAAATGCCGTCATTCATTAATTCCAAATAACATCTTTCCAATCTCTGACCTTATCATTTTCCACTTTTAAGTGTCAACTCCAACTCCTTCGTACTCTCAGTTCAGGTGACGCTGTCTTTATATGACTCTTGAGATAAGAAAAATTATTGTTTGTTGTCTTACAATAAAAATGTCGCTGCACTGTTTGAGATCTTATCACAAAAACTTGGAAGAATATGTCAAGATAAAGAAAACAAGTAAAATCATTAGGAAGTGTTATGCAATCTTGAAGACTTATTCTCTTGAATTGGAGAATCATTAATTCCACTTTTAATACTATGTTACTGTTTCTTTTAAGGCAGCTGTTAATACATTTTGGTTAAGAAGATATTTAAACAGCTGTGTTAATGTGCTAGGTGCTACTTTTTGTGAGACTAGATTTTATTTTATATTCGTCGTTGAACAGCCGAGCCAATTTTGGATTTACGACTACTAATGTTCAACTCCGTAGGCTTGTCATTTTGAACCCAATCCAGAAGACAAGGAAACTCCTGGATCAGTATCCCCAGAGGTATTGATTTGTTATGGGAACATGGAAGACTTTACGACTTGACAGATTTAACGTGCATCAGTCACCATTTATTACACGAGGAGTCTTCGGCCGGCAGGGATAGTGAGACTAGATTGAACAAAAATTTCAGTGTCAGAATTGTGTCTTAAAAATACTTATTATTACCCGGGGGTCGTGGTGGTTTAGGGGATGGAGCGTTCGCCTTCAAGTGAGGTGGACCGGGTTCGAATTCCAGTGACGGCTGGTCGATACGAATTCTACACCCAGCTCGCTTCGAGCACAGTGCTGACGTAAAATATCCTCAGTGGTAGACAGGTCCTAGATTGGAGTCCCCTTGCGTCAGGCTAACCGTGGAACGTTTTCGTGGTTTTCTTCTCCGTGTTACGCAAATGCGGATTAGTTCCATCCAAATGAAGGCAAATTTCTTCCAGTACTTGATCCAGGATTCTTGATTGGGTGCAAAACAGCAAGGCTACGGATTTAAAAATGGGTGTTCGTAAACTCAAAATTGGGTCAACAGTTTAAAGACGGTTATAATTATAATAACATAAAACGCTTCTCTAACAAACTTAAAAAGTGGCAACGAAACGTAAACTTAATTAGTTTTTCTATAAACTGTAAAATAATTAGATAAAAAAGAAAGACTTTCAGCATAGGCGCAGAACATGAATGCTTGGCATGTATCTTGTAATAGAACAAAATCGTTCTATTCTAAAGGTATGAGCTGAAGTTTCTCCTCTTTTGGAATGTGACCTTTTTAGAAAAGAGAGGGGGTGTTGATCCTCTGACGACAAAGACGAATTGTGGGTGTTGCATGCATTCGTTGATTGCAGAGGGCGAGAGTCATAAGTCAGAAAACTGGCAGGGGTGTGGGGGACCTTTCCTGGAAAAACGATTCGAACTCTGAAAGAGATCGTGATGTTTGTACGATAAACACTGCAACGGGGTGTCCGATTATGGGGACTTGGAATTCATGGGGAGTAGGTGGACATTCTGAAAAACTCTCTCACCAACTCTGCAGGTCATAAAAAAATACTTCGATTTGCTGGTAAACAATTTTTTTAGGTGATTTCTTTCTCTGTTTTGGCTCAGTTTCAATAAATTATACTGATTTTCGAAAGAAAAAGAAAAATTATTATTTGGCGTAAATTTTATAAAAAATGTTCAAAAATGTGCACATTTCTGCTAGTGCAAATTTCTTTCTTTCGTTTGATTAAATCTGCGTTTTCTTACTAACTATAAGATAACTAACTAATCCAAAGAAACCAGGAAGAAACAGTCCGAAATATAGGAAAGATACCATCCTATTACATTACATTCGTGACACACAGCAGTTTTTGCGAAAGTGGTAACGAACGCTGTGCTTCAATATTTGATTTTTAATTTAAAAATTTGATTCAATATGACTTTAAAAACTGCGACACATAAATATTAAAATCAAAAATATAAAACCTGTTAATAATATTTTAGTATATAAACGTACTAGCGAAATTGTTAATTCCTTAAAAAGCCTCAACTCTCACCATCTTGGATTCTAAGTTAAATTTTTATGATGTACTAGTATGATTAGGCAGAGAGCGTACAATACCTTTAAAAAAAAGGCAGAGAATAAAGGGACTACTAATAATTATCAATATAATAATCAATAATCATCAATAATGTATATAATCATCAATGAAAGGATGTGACTTGTCTTGAATCTCACTAAATATCTCCCTCCACCCAAACAATTTACAAAAAAAAAAAATTTCACATTCCTCCTACCACTTGTTTTTAATTTTATCAAGTCGCTGCCATCATTGATAGAGACAAAATGCATTTAGTGAGATGATTTCATGTGGTGCTACACAAAAAAGGGATGTTTCATTTTATTTATCGTATCGAAACTAGCAAACGCTTCTTAGTCACGCTCATCACGGAATCAAAACATTAACCGAAGATCCTCTGATAATGTTGTACGCCTACTAACCTCGTCGTTTTAATGTTCATTTATTTGACTGAAAACAATGATGCAATTATATGTATTGACGGAAATGGTGGTTTCTGCACCGGACATGAAAACTGAGACCTGCAAAACGGTTTAGGACTTGTTTGGACAAGAAATAAAGATGTTTTACACGCTGTATAGTTTGAATGCGATTGTAATTATTGTGTAAGTTCGAGTGTTCTTTAATTTGTACCTTAAATTTATATTAAACAAGTATGATTGACCACAAAGTCGGCAGCAAACCTAACCTTTAACGCGTTAAATGCCACGTTAATTTTACATGGCTTGCCCGTCTGTCCAAACTGTAAATAACTACAAACTAAATTTGCAAATATTAGACTTATTTTGATATTTTTTTTAAAGGTTTACCATAGCATATTTAAAAAAAAGTGGTGAATTACATAAACTTACGAATTGTATAGAAATAGTGGTGGATAAAAATCCTACTAAATTGATTTTATTAAACCAAGAATCACAATTAATAAGCTACCACTTGAAAATATTTATTCGTTGTATGGAGCAAGTTGGCATCTCTGTGTGTATATAAATATAACGATTTTTGTGCGTAATACATTGCATTGATTTCTTCAAACCATTTTAGTAACGATAATAATTCAAAATTATTAAAAATTGACTCGAATTATATGTCTCTAATAATCTTGGCTTCGCCGGTCACCCCCCAGGCATTGAACGTGTTAAGGACCGAACTCATTTTTTTCCAAAACAATGAGCAGTAGATCGACGGCATTTTACTTAATAAGTGCTTAATTAATACAAGGCTTGAATGTACCTGAAAAATGTAAAAAATGTGGTAGTTGCATTAATATGAAAATTTTATTTTACTATATTCGTAACTACCAGAATATTAATATTTATATCCAAAGTCATCAAATTTAAAATTTTGATTGTGAAGAGCCATTACCATGAAAGTTTTAGCTATTTTGAAGCAAAATGCAGAAAATTTTTGCCATCGAAACGAATAAAATCGCATGGCAACATTTGATTTCTTCACATTAAATTGTAATGTCGCGAATATGGCGGGAAACGTTCGTCAAAGACAAACAGTTGCTCATTGAACATTACCATTGTTTGTTTGTTTGTTTTTTTTTTTTTTTTTCGTCCTTAAAAATTTTTTTATAGTTTATTATATCCCTACACAAATATCTTTAAAAAAAAAAAAAAAAAAAAAAAAAGGTACTTCCTCCAAGTGCTGATCTGTCAAAGATATTCAAGTTTGAAATTTTGTTATCTATCTTGGATTTTAAATTAAATTTTTAACCTTTGTTCTCTTGATTCTTTTTCTACTTAGCAAACTTTGGGTGATTTGATATTTTTCGATAGCACAATAAGAATCCTGGTTTGTAAAGGTTTTAACTGAAATAACTGATTGGACGATTTTAGTGTCTACTTCTATTCCGTTTAGCTTTTATTTTCAAAAACATCGTCTGCTTTTATGATAACCACTGTCAACTTTTGAATACAGTTATGGTGAATTTCCAAGGCTATCAGGTTGACGATCTTTTTTATCTTTCAATACGAGGTTTGAATGATATATGTTCTGAATAAAAGACAATTAATATCCATCCTGTGTGGCTCTGCTCTTTTCAGATCACATCTAATTGACATTCTCTTTCATGAACGAGCAGACAATACTATTCCGGAATTTTCATTCATGAAGTTCATGACTTTTAGTTTATTGTATTGCTATTTTAAATCTAATTAAAGTCCAGTTTTTTGTTTTTCTCCTTTGCATTAAAAGCGTCTTATTGTAATTTTCTATTCCTTCATGACAACGGAATGTGCTGATGACAGGAAATATATTTTCCTAAGGGTCTATAATTCCATAATATTTAAACTATTCTAAAACAAACAAACTGTGTGCAACACTACCACTTTTTTTTTATTTAAATTTAAGTAAATATTTAAAATCACTAATTATATATATAATAATACTGTTATGTTATTTACTTATATTTTAGACTTCGTTCTTATACGAAGATAAAGGAGAAAATAATCCTCAGGATTAGCTACTCTGATTCTAATGTGTCAGACTTAAAAAATTGTGTGTTTTAATTGCTGATTGTTCTCAGAATGCAGGGTAGCACTTTTCCAAAAAAATTTAATTATTAGTAGAAAAAGATCTAAGAAACAAAACATTTTGACTAACTACCATCGTCCAAAAATATTTGTTATTTAAATATCTGCGTAACAAATGAATTCCTTAAATTGACGTGAAATTTAAGCCAATTTAATTTACGATAACCTCCTTCATAAAATCTTTGTAACCTCTTTCCTAAAGGTGGGCACCCTTATATGTCATCAATAATGGCAGTCGTTTCTATGTCATTGTATTAACATTTATCCCCACCATACCAAAGTTACCCATTAGGATACCTCACCAAATACAGGGTACCCACAACCTGAAAAAATTAATGAGTGGTAACGAACTTATTTCAGAAGTGCTCAAAATTTCATGAAATTAACTTCCGATTATTTTCATAAAATCAGTTTTGAACTTTTCACACCACGATAAATGAAATAAAAATACTTTTTAGCAGATATAAATACTTCAAAGTATGTATATTTTTCAAAATTTAGCTACAATGGCTGCTGATCTTTCCATATTTTCAGGAGATATTATTTTCGCGTTAACAACAGTGGCAGCAAACTTCGTGATTTTTCCATTAAATTTTTTGAGTTTAAAAAATGAATTTTCTGCCGAAATTTTGGTTTATACCGAGAGACTTCTTTGAATAGTATGCCAACTTGAACGTGCGAAGGGAAAGATTCTACTTATTTAAACTAAAATAACGAATTAGTGGTAGTAACTACGAAATAGTAATAAACACGAAGAAGTAATAAGTACTTCGCCATCATTTAAAGCATTACTGCTTAACTGATAATTGATTACTCATGTTGGAAAAAAATAATCTTTCTTTAACCTTTTGCCTTACGAGATCTCTAAAATGGTATTTAAATTAATCCAAGCAAGCTCTAATTTATTTGAAATATGTGATCGCGTGTAAGCGGAGGTAATTAAAAAATTGTAATTTTTATTCTAATACATAAATATTTTAAGCAGTAAGAGAATATTTTCTCAATTACCGTATTAGTTTGCAGTTATTAAATGGGATAAAATAGTCTTAAAAATAAAGAGTCTTTGTACCTACCAGGTCTCGAACCTGGGACCTTCCGCGTGTTAGGCGGATGTGATAACCACTACACCATAGGTACACATGGCGTGCGTGTTTATGGAAAGCAAAAGCAAAATTTAAAAATTTAGTTCATAAGATTTCATCTGTGTTTTTGTTCAGTATACCCATTTATTTAATTATTCGTATACTTTTCAATGAAGCAACGTTTATTTATTACTCTTTTTAAAGTAAACATCAACTTCAACCTTATATATTTTATTTATTTTGAAGAAGAAAAAAATCAGTTTATCGAAAAAGTCCAGAAATATATATATATTTTTTTTATCATTCTAAAAATAAAACATATCATTTTTAAAGTAATTATTAATTTATTTATTGTTGGAATGAAATTTCTTCAAAATTTATGACAATTCCTGAATACTTTTTGTTACATTTTATAGTTATTATTATTTATATTTATTATTATTTATATTTATCATATGAGTTAAACAGGAGAGTAAAGATTCGAAAAAATTTTTTGAAACTCAATTTGTTTTAATAGATAATAAAAATATCTAGTTATATGGTGCTGCGGAAGAAATTCTAATCTGCTTTAGCATACCCACCCCATTTTAGAAATTTATAAGAAAATCAGATTTTTAGCAATATAATACTAAACTAATATCTATAATTTATTAAATATCTGAAAAAATTTATATTTTTATAAATTATAAAAGAAGACTATTATAGCAGATTCCTTGATTTCAAGATTTCATCATTTTTCTACGTGGTTCTCTCCTATTAACAACGTTGATGAGAAAAGTTTAGTATATTTTTCTAACGGTATATTTATATCAGTTTATGAATTTATATCATAAGTATATTTATACAATAAATATTTATACAATAAATATGTAACAAATATATTTGTTTTCGCTAGATTAAATGAAAATTACTTTCTATAAAAAATATATAACTTTTAGAGTAAAAAAAAACTCTCCCCGGCGGGGAATCGAACCCCGGTCTCCCGCGTGACAGGCGGGGATACTGACCACTATACTACCGAGGATACATCAATTGCCGAAACCCGGGATCGAACCAGGGACCTTTAGATCTTCAGTCTAACGCTCTCCCAACTGAGCTATTTCGGCACACATGCAGATTGATAAAAATATCAATTGATTGGCTTATTAAGTTTGGTTTATTGGTTTCGGGGAGTATATTCAGAGAAATAAATAGAATACAAATCAGATCAAAAATGAACGGTACAGATATTATGCAGGTACGTAATAAAAAAAGAAAAGTTGTTTTAGGTATGTATAAAATTTCTTAATTAGAAATTTTTATCACTTAAGTTTAAATTTAGTATGCGAAAATAAATTATATTAGTATTAAATTAGAAAATTTTTTACTTCACGCAATTTCAAAAATGTGTGCTAAAAAGCAATTTAAATATGAATATTATTTAAAAAATAGTTCAGGTTGTTTGAGGTTAATTGGTTAAATTTTGGAGAGACTTGAGTAGGTTGTGCATTTGCCTTTAACTATTTTATTTCATTTCATTGTGTTGTTTTATCGAAGAATAAAAAGTTTGCTTACTATGAATATTAATACTGAATGAATATGATACTATGAATATTATGATACTATGATATTAATACTATGAATATCAATATAATAAATTAATAATAAGCAATCAGGGTGTGCAGGTATTATTTTACTATACAGGGTGTCACAAAAATCCACATCCACTCTCTATGCCTAACGAGCTTACACATATGGCGCCACCTAATGGGTTATTGTGAAATTAATTTCTGTGTCAAAAATGGTACGATTGTTGTTGTTGTTGTTGATTTACGTCGCACTAGTGCTGCACAATGGGCTATTGGCGACGGTCTGGGAAACATCCCTGAGGATGATTCGAAGACATGCCATCACAATTTTGATCCTCTGCAGAGGGGATGGCACCCCTGCTTCGGTAGCCCAACGACCAAAAATGGTACGAAATAAGGAAAGATGTTAATTAGAATATGAATTATAGCAAGTTGCGTGATTTATGTGTTATCGTTAGCATAAAAGTTTTTTTTTTTTTTTTTTTTGGAATTTAACGATGTTTTTGACTTAAACAGTTTACTTTACTTAAACAACACTTTAATAAACATAACTGCAGTTATTTGAACTTTAAGTGAGTGGATACGAACTTTAATTAGCGCCCAATATAATATTTTTTTCCTTCAAAAAAAAAAAAAAAAATATAGTGTTTAATTTTTTTAAACTACACATAAAGGGATGACTCCACCAAATCTTTCTTGGCTTGCATTTGTCTCTCAGCAGCTGTTTAAGCAACTTTAGCCTCACGCAAAACTTAACAATGCTGAGAAATACTTAAACCTACTTAAAAATGTTAAAGAATTTCGTAAATTCTTAAAAATACTTAAATAAAACTTTCGTTTTATAGAGCCGGAGATATTGGCAACCCTACTTAAGATTTTGTGATTGCATATTATTCTAAGTCACATTCACATTGACAACATGCCACCCAGAAATATCAAATAACGCTCTCAGATCATGAAAGTTTTAGCTACAATTGAAGTGTTTGTGAAGAATAACATAAATAAACCCACGTAATATGCCCTGTCACGAATCTGGCATCAAAAACATGCTTTACGAATCCCGACTGCGGCGCTCTCTGCAGGAAAGAATCGGCTCGATCGAATTTATGGCTTCTTTTTTTTCCCTCTTTCGTTTGTTTAGTCTGGAAGTTGAATAATAGAATTGGTACTCTCTTTTTTATCGTTTGCAAAGTTATTTCAGTGATGCAATTGAATGCCTTGCAGACGATAAAAAATTTTATGATATTCGATTTGGTGGAATTCTCACCCGTTTCGAGTTCCTGGTAAAGATGAATTTTCATGAGACCTTTTGAAAAGTGAAAGTACTTATTTCTGAAAGTTATAACTTTATTAAAAGTGTTCATTAAAATCGTTTTGTGGAAAGAGAGGATATTGACTGTTAGCAAATTCTATGGAATCGGAGAAATCGTGATTCAATAAACGCAGACGATTTTCAGGAAGAATTATTAAAAGAATTCAAATGTATATCTTAATTCCAATTAAAAAGTTGAATTGCAATAAGTAAAACTTATTACTTATTTGGAAAAATAAAGTTTATTTACAGCACTTATTTGCTCATCGACTGTTACATCCAACTAATTTATGAAAAAATATTTCGAAGAGAAAATTCTGGAACGAAAGAAAAAATCTCAGATCTAAATTTGTTCCTAAAATCTCCTCGTTATTATATTTTTAAACCAAAGTACATGTAAATGAATAAAATATTTATCGTTGATGGGTTAAACTAAAGGTGTTTGTTGCCATTTTAGCTAACTAAAAAATCGTTTTGATATATCAGATGGAAATTAAATAAGTTTCTATTAATATTATATTGAAATGGACACGAATTTCTCGTTTCTAAAAAGAATATTTAGAATATTTGAGTTACCACTGAGTAAATTTTTGAGAGTAAAAATGGACACGTTCCAAGAACTCAAAAATAATAAGTCAAAAAAAAAGATATAAAAGTCTGCATCGTTTTACCAAGGATATTTGATAAGTTGTAAATTTGAATACGTTGTGGATAATTCAAGTTTCTTTGACAATATGTTAGTATGTCAGCTGCTTTTATGCCACTAATTTCGAATGAAACTGGTAGAGTTCCATATGCAGATTGTTGCAGTGTTTTATTTTAAGTCAATATCAATGATTTTGTAAAGGCTTCTTCCTGATTCAGCGTTCACTACGTTCAATTAAAGGTTGTGTAGCGTGTATGTAGCGGTTTCGGCCCTTAAACCTGGATATATCGGTGTGTTATCATAAGTGATGGTCTAAAAAAAATTTTTATTCTTGACTTCAATTTCTTGCTGGGCAGAAAATCAATTGGTATGCTTCCTTAATCATTCCGGTAATGCTAACAAAGCGGTTCAAAATTACCAAAACGTGCTTGCGTTATATTTGAACGGTACCAAATAGTTAACTTATCAGTAGTAACTAAGGATGCCATCCAAATACTAAATCTGTTTTTCTAAGGCTCCGTCACAATATGAAATGATGCTATTTTGCGAATAATATATTTTTATAAATGCTATGAGTTTGCAACTGTTACGTATGACTGTCAGGTCAAGTTTAGCCTATCTAAAGCCTGCACTGTCTACGCTTATTTTGAAAATGGCGCAAGCGTCAATATGGGAAAAAGCACAGTTTTGTGGAAATGAAAAACGTTTGAGATCTAATATTTTAAAAATTAAAAACTTACTCCAAAGCTGCATTACCTGGGTATAAAAATTGAGAATATGGCAGAGATTTTGATAAGTTTCATCTACGAGAAAAAATGTCTCAAAATTGGCTATTTTTGAAAAAGTTCAATGACTTTTAAAATATTCAAGTTATTGTGTCTGTTCTATAGCCCAGATAGTTCTCCCCGACAAGATTATATGTATATATAGTTTAAAATCATTGCATTGCTTCAAGTGTAAGGCACTTTTCCCCTTGGTTTCAAGAGCTTCGAAAAACAGCGCTAACGTAAGCAAGTATTTGACAATTTCGAGTTCTAACCCTCTCCAGCATCAACCCCTCCTGGTGCAATGTGTCCAGTCTAGCAACCCTTTGTCCAAAAATATTGTAAACCATTCAAAATGTATAACTACTTGCTTCTAAACATCGTTTAAAAAAAACAAATAATAATTCTAAACAACACAGAGTTCAAGTATGCCTCTTTGCTTAAAATTTACTATTTACAACCGCAAATGTGCTGCCTGTCTAAACTTTTGAGTCCGAATTCGCAGCGCTCGCGGAAAGGGTTAATCAATATATTATGAAATAAATAAATATAAAACACGAGAGCCTCAAAGCTTATAAGAGTGTGTAACAGCTTGTTTTTTGCTCTAACTTTAAATCTTACTGTAGCAAGTTTAAAATGGAATTCAAATGAAAGACGTTACTTCACATTCAACAAACTTAACGATTTAATTCATCTAAAGCAAAATTGAGAAGAAATTTATTAAGGAACAGTTTATATTTTCTTTCTATGGTAAAAACTGTTGACCTCTGATACTTCTAAACTTTTTCCAGTTTTTTTTTTCCGCCAAATTAAATTTCAAATTGGAAATTTTATCAATTGTAATTTTTTCTTTCAAGTCGTTTGTTAGTTTGTTTATTTTCATTTATTCCTTCATTATTATTATTTTTTTTGCATTTATAAATATTTATTGAATCATTGCAACAGTAAAAATTACAAAACTTCAATATAAAAATTGAATACAAACTTTTAAAATCTGAATTAATTATACTATTTAAGGAAATAACTTATTTAAATTCTTTTTAATGAATTAATTTATAAAGTAAAAGTACATCGTTTTATCGTCTTATTCATGAAATAACTAAATGTATTCAAAGAACGAAGAGAAATGTAAACATATTTATGAGGTCTTGGAACTTCAGTTCCTTTCAATTCTCTGAAGTTGTGTTTTCTCAGGTTGTGTGTGCCGACCCGGAACAAGTGACCACACAGAGATAGGAAATGCAATTTCATTTTCTAAATATATTCCCATCAAAACTATAAAAATCTTTGTTCTGATTCACATATTCATTTTGCCAGGAAAATTGCGTGATGGAAGTAGAAGTTAAGATATGATGATTTGTCCATAAAAGGTCGTCTGCAAGTAGTTTTTTCTTCTTCTTTTTTTTTAAACACATCTTGGTCAGCATTTTGTATAAAGTAGAATAAAAAAGTTTTGGAAACTAATTTTATTCTGAAAGATATTTTGAAGAAAATTTTTCACATTTCCTACAATTTTTCTTCCACTCTTCTCAAACGTACTCTTCATGATACGAGAGTTTCTCAAACTCTTCTGTCTGAAGTTTTTGACAATTTAGAAGACTAAAGAAATTTTAACTGCAAGCAACGTCATCGTCGTTTATACCACGATTCAAAAGCCAATCAGGTTCGACACAGGCTTGTGACGTCGTTTACAGGTTTTCATTAAATCTGACTCAAAAATTGATTCAGCGTTATAGCAAACAGAGCCTAATTGCTGTATCGTTAATCCAGCGAGCACAACAACGTGTTTAGGCCGAATCATGTGATTTAAATCACATGGTTAGACCTGATCACGTATGCTTCTTCTCGAATTCCAATTTTGTCCAAATGGTAACTACCGATGTCTCAGTATAGAAAAGTACTGAAATTCTATTTTCGATATTAAATAAATTGAGTATTTAAATATCATATGACCTAAACACTATTACCCTGCAACAATTTGTGATTATTTACTCTATAATAGTGATATTGCACCGAAAGTAATATTTTTTTACAGGGAAAGTAATATTTTTTTACTGAAACCTATTTTACACTTCAAATTGGTTCACTTAAATGATTTTTTTTTGTTCCATTCATCGGAAGGACCATTAAACCAAATAGGGAAGAACGCCTAATTCTATTTTACACAGGTCACCCACACCCCACACGACGACAATATCGCGATCATTAACGAAAACAATAAATATTGATTAAGAAAATATTTACATTTCAACATTTTTAAGTACTATAATTATCGAATACAATAATATCGTGATCATTATTAATAACTGTAATTATCGAACAGAATGATATCGGGGTTATTATCGATAAAATATCGTATTCAAAAGTTATTATCGTGATTATTCATATTACATTAATTATTGAATACTGTATCATTGCGAGTACTGATAAATTTTATTTAAATAACGGAAATACAATAACTAATGTAAGAAAATATTTAAATTAGTTAAAATGAAAAAATATCGCAATATGTTGTTAAATATCGTTATGTTTTAATAATATATCGATTACGATAATGTTTTGACTACGATATTAAATTTCATATTTATAGGTCATAGTCATGTTAGCGAATACTCGGAAAAGCAATCCCCAATTCCTCTTAAAACATTACCGATAAGTACTTTTTTCTTTAATTTCCTTTCGTGCGACTGTCCGATTTTAGCCAAATTTTACTAACGATACTAGAACCTTCCCATTTTTCGTTTATTATTTTTCGATTGCATAATACTTTGTTAATGCCATTTCGATATCATAGAAACAAGTTTTTTCTGCTAATGGCATAATATGCGTATTATTCATAATTTAAATCTTATTGACATATTATTCTAAGATATGAAAGATTTATATTGTTTATTCATGTAATTCTATTGTTCGACAACTCGAATGTGAAACAATTCGCGTAATAAATAAATAAAACTGAAAACAGAACATTATAAGAACAGGAAACTGCGAAATAAAAATATTAAATATCTCTCAGATACCATTATGGAACATGAGGGATAACAATTCATTTATGAAAAATAATTACCCACACTTAGGGTAAAGTGAAATTTCAGAACAATGGAGAATCTCAAGAATGATACAACAATGAGCGGTCATTGTTTTGTTTCTGCATAATCTGAAAAGCGAATCTCTTCCGATTCGAAGAATCGTTTTCCAAAATACTTGGACGTTCTTCTTGATGAGTTCATCTCATCCACTCATTAAGAACATTTTAATTATTTTAATGGTGGCAAAGAATCGTTTGCTTTTTTTTTTCTGAATAAGGTATGAATCACCATCACTAAATTCTCAATAACAAGAACACTTATGAAGTTTTCTTACTTACTGATGTACGTACCTTAACTAAAATGGTACGCTATTGAGTTTGTATTTTATCATTAAATATTTATATCTAAAGAGAAAGTAACAAAAGTTTTTGATTTGTACAGCCTTTTTTCAGTCACGAGGAAATAAAATAAATTAAACCCTATATCTTTAATGTAGTAATTAAACCATACACATTTCTTATTATAGTAATTTTACTAATTAGTTAATTTGTACAATGCGTCACTTGAAGGAAAGTGTGTCATCGTACATTGAGCCTCTATGAACTAAAGAGAGACAAAAAAAACTTTAAAAATGTGTATAATAGTATTTTTAGAGATTAGCAAAAGTGTCCAAGTTGAGCTTAAAAAAGACAAAAATTATGTATGTCTTTGGAAAATGCATAAAACCAAATTTATACGAAATTGTAAATTTGTCCACTATAAACTTAGAGACACAATAAATTATATATGTCTTTAAAAAATGCATATAATATTATTTTTCCCAATTAGAAAATTTGTCCACTTAGCTTAAAAAATACAAAAATTATGCACGTCTTTGGAAAATGTATATATAATTTATATGAAATAGTAAATTTGTGTTCACTAAGTACTTTAGAGACACAAAAAATTATATACTTCTTTCAAAAAATTTTATAATAGCATTTTTACGAATTTGTAAATTTTTTCACTTAAATTTTTTAAAGAAATAAAGTATTAAGCATGTTTTTCGAATAAATTTGTCTATACTAAAAGTTTTAAAAAGAGATAAAAATTTTGGTTCGTCTTTCAAAACTTGCATTTTAGTATTAATAATTAAATGATTTTCTCCACTGTAAGATTTAGAGAAACACAAAAAAATTATGACTGCCTTTCGAAAATGTGTATCATAAAACTTTTACTAATTAGTTAAGATATTCACTTAAAGTTTGAGAGAATCACTAAAATTTTAATTGACTATTGAAATGTGCATAATAAAGTAGATAATTGTCTAAATAATGAACGTTTTTCGAAAATATGTATTTATATAATATCAATAACTAATTAAATTGTCCAATATATTATTTAGAAAGTCACAAAAAAATTACGACTGTCTTTCGAAAATTTGCAAAATAGTATTTTACCTAATTAGCTAATTTGTACACCATAAAGTTAAAAGAGATAAAAAAAATAAGTATATCTTACTAAAGTGTATAAATGTTTTAGGAAAAATGAAATTTAATAATTTCTTTTCGGAAAAAGAATGAAATAAAAATAATCCATCATGTACCTACCAGGTTTCGAACCTGGGACCTTCCGCGTGTTAGGCGGATGTGATAACCACTACACCATAGGTACCTGCTGTCGGAGTTTTAATTTACTGTCGTTAAAATCAAAAATAAAACTTTTTTTAAATTTTTTGTTATTGAATGAGTATTCTTATTTATTAAACATAGTAAATGTTAATAATTATTGCTAATGTATTGCTCTATGATATCTATTGTTGTAAAAGCAATGTTTTACTTTTCTTTATTATTATTTTTTTCATAAACTATATATACATTGAAAGTCTTGTAATTTCTGTTATCATGTATGTTATTAATTTCTAGTTTGTATATTTATTCCAAATTATCCATATCCACCTAAAGTGCTTTGAATCTGAGATAAAATAGGCAAAATTATAGTAAAAAAAAAAAAAAAAAATGATAATTGGTTCAAAGGTTGGAATTTGAAAACTTTAGTTACGTTTACATCACTGTCAATTTATTTATGCTTCATCTAAAAAGTATAATTTCAAATTATATTTCGAGTTTTGAGTTAGAGAAAAATTATTGCTCTTCCTATTAAAATTATTTTTCTTTCGTTTCTTTTCTTCGTCGCGGTCAATTAACCAGTTTATTTATAAGGAAAAAGCTAAATATTTGTAAACAAGGAACAAGGTATGAAAGAAGCTATTGTAAAACGTTCTCTCCCCTTTTAAAAGTAAAACAGTGTTTAATTTGGTTCAGAGTCATTACAGTTTATTTTGATTCAACTATTAGATTTAAGTGGGTGATTTAGAGTCAGTTCCACTTTTTTCCAATTAGCGAATCTCTAGTGCATAATAGAAATTGCATCGTTATTTATAATTTGAGGTGGAATAAAATTATTGCGCCAAGCGGTGCTAATGAAGGAAAATAAATATGTAAAATTGCTGCTCCAATAATGTGAAACAATTACATTAAATGTGCGAAATTTCTGCTGCAATAGTGTAAAACTCATTCAACAAATGTACAAAATTGCAGATCCCACAATATGAATCTTTTTAATGCGTAAAATTGGTGAGCCAACAGTCTTAAGCGATCGTACCAAATGTGCGAAATTGCTACTCCAACATTGTAATACGATTGCGTCAAATCGCTGCGTCAATAGTGAAAAATGATTCCAATAAAAGGGAAAATTGCAGCTCCAATAATATAAAACGACTGCACCAAATGTGCAAAGCTGCTGCTCCAATTGCACTTTAAACGATTACACTAAATGTGCAAAATTGCTGCTTCATTGTGTGAAACGATTGCACCAAATGTGCAAAATAGCCTCTATGCCGGTGTAAAACGATTCCCAGAAATTTGCAAAATTACTGCTCCAATAATGTGAAACAATTTCAACAAATGTGTGAAATTGCTGCTCTAAAAATATTAAGCAATTGCAACAAATGTGCACAATTGCTGCCCCAATAGTGTTAAGCCATTTGAACAAATGTGCATAATTATTGTTCCAATAATGTAAAATGATTGTACCAAATGCGCAAAATTACTGCTCTAATTGTGTAAAACGACTCTAATAAATACGCAAAATTGCTGCTTCAATAGTTTAAAACGAATCCAACAAATATGTCAAATTGCTGCTACGAATTATACCATAATCTTTTTCTAAGCCCATCTTTATAAATTCAAACAATTTCAACTATTGTGCAAAAATTACTGCCCCAATAGTTCAAAATGAATCCAACAAATGTGCCGAATTGCTACTACGAATTACGCCAAATATCCGATTCCCAAACACATCGTTATAAATTACTAGTTTTATTTTTTTATAACAATACTTTAATCCGTTTTTTGAAAAGAGAAAACAAAATATATTGTTTATTGCTAATACTACTAATTGCGAACAAGAATCGAAATATAGAAGACATTAGAAAACGTATTATCATTTAGCAGCTGTATATTTTTTAATTTCGTTCAGTGTCTTTAATGTTACGAATTACACCGAATTACAATTAATTATAACAAATTTACTACGAATTATATCGAAACACCAATTCCTAAGTACTAGTTTTATAACAATGATTTGATCCGTTTATTGAAAAGAAAAAAAAAAATGGATTGTTTATTGCCAATAATACTAATTGCGAACAAGAACCGAGATTTTGTATTAAACAGTAAAAATTAAGTTGGCGATTTAAAATTAAATTCCCTTTCTTTTTCTGACGTGAATAGGGAAAACTTTGAAGAGCTACAGGAATTGAATTGAAAGTGCTGAACATAACTACTAAATAGGGCATTGTTATAAAACTAGAGAAAGTACCTGATTTCTCTTGCTCTTCAAATAAACAATGGTTTCAATTCATTTTTTGTTTTCGTATTGATGTAATTTGTTATGTCAGCAGGAAATAAACCTATTTGATGTCGTTTATAAAATCTTTATTTGGGTGAAAGCGTTTTTTATTGGATACTAGTTTTTTTTATTTTTTTTTTTTTTTTTGTTTTTTCACCAGCATAATGGATTTGCTGTTATATCAGTGTCAGCGGCGTTTATAAAATAAAATACTTTTGCTGATGAAAAACATTTTTATTTCTTCTGCATTGATAATTTTTTTTAAAAAAAAACTACTTTAGAAATGTTTTAATATACCAAAATGGCCATAGTCTGGAGGAATTTAAAATGTGGTGGCAACTGCTATATAATGTTATCGTACATTTTTCGGATTTCAACTTCGCGTCAATTTTAAGAATAAAATTGGCCAGTTGCTTGATCAGATATTTAATTTATAAATATTTTTAGTAGATTAAATTATTTTGTTCCTTCGATTTTTTTTTCTCCCAGTTTTTAAATTTCTTTGGAAATTGGCTACCCTGTTAAACTAATATTGATCATATAACAGGTTACATTTCAACCTCTTTGTGACTGACGTACAAATACATTCGATAAGAATGTAGAAATGCATTCGTACAAAATCAGAGTCAGGATGGAAGGAAAAAAAAAACATTCAAGCCGTAGCTTAAATGTTAGCATAGCAGATACAAATTAGCCTAGCTAATTCAAATTAGAATTATTTTTGCTTTCACATTAATTCTAACATATTTAACTGATGTTTTCCTTGACTTTGAATTGGATTCCAAGTATCAGTCCTCGAAGCGGACACCTCACTTCTTCATAGGTGTTAGTAGCCTTGGGCGACTGGAATTATGACTGTAAATATCTAATCAATCTTAGTTCAAAGCGTAACTACACAATTATTTTAAACTAAGTTGTGGAGAATTTAATAAATTAAACTTTTATTACCCCGCCCACAAATAAACTACATAAGAAATTGTTCGGCAACCAGTTTCCTCTTACAGCGGATAATTACGAATTTATTAAAAAATTGTAAGTGGCGCAATTGAAACAATTGCTACTAAATGCTTTTAATGAAGAATTTTAATTTTCTAAAAAGAGAAAAAATTACTTAAGGCTTTTGTTCGAAGGCTCCTTCATACAATGAAATGATGTTTGTTTGCAAATAATACGCTAGTTTTATAACTGCTGTGAGTTTGCCAACTCATGACTTTTAGGTAAAGTTTAGCCTATCAAAAGCCAGCGAAATTTACGCTTATTTTAAAAATGACGAAAAAAGTCAATATGAAAAAAAGTCACAGTTTTGTGAAAATGAAAAGCGTTTACGGTTTAATATTTTTAATTCTTAAAAACCCATTCTAACGCTGCATTATTTAGACTCATAAAATTTTGCAAAAACTGAGAATAAGGCGGCAATTTTGATGATTTTCGCCTATGTTGAAAATTGTCGCCAAATTTGCGATTTTAAAAATGTTTAATAATTTTTAAAATATTTAAATTATTTGTCTGCCCAAATAATTCTTCATGCAAGATTATATAAATAGTTTAAAATCGTCACATTGCTTAAAGTGTAAGGCACTTAAACTAAGGCTTATTTTATTTTTCTTGGCGACAGAGCTTCGAAAAAGAGCCTTCACGTGTTTCAGAAATTATCCCTTCAAATACCAATTCAACTGACACGCGTAAGCTTTGAAGCGTATAGTAACTGATAAGAAATCTCAGTATAAAAAAAAAAAAAAAATATTGTTAACAAGTCTTTTGTGCCGAAACAGGTAGCACTGAATAGTCAAAGCTCAGAAAGCATTTCATCAGTTTGCCCATTCCAGTTGTCGAACTTCCTTTTTTTAATTTACTTCCACCTTCATTAGTCATTCAACTCAGGTAATTGGGTGTCAGACTTCATTTAAAAGGAAGCTCGGACAGCGCCTTCTTTCTTCTATTCTATGGAATAAATAACTCATTTTATTCCCTCTGCCCCTTCCCCTTCATCCCTTTCTTCCTTCCTGTTGCTCTCAAATAGTTATTAACGATTTAACAGCTTTCGTTTGTGAATTGATATTAAATATTTCTTTATATAGCTTTGCTTCCTTCTTAAATAATCAATGTTCGCCATCTTTGAAATGTGAAAACATATACTTATTTTTTTCCACACATGGTCTAACTCTTGCTAATTTGCTCAGTAATATATTTATAACTCTAATTGTCTATATTCCTTCCAAATAAATGTATTCACGTTCATTGTTTGGAAAATTTGCAACATACAAAACACGTTATTTTTTCACGTATTGGTATTCTTTCAATTTTTATCGATTAATTCATTTAAATCTTTCAATTAGTATCAAATCCTTATTTTTTCATCTAAGATCGATTTATTTACTCAGTAATATTTTTATAATTCTGATTGTTTATATATATATATGTTCATTGTTTGGAAAATTGCAACGTACGAAATACTTTTTTTTTCTTACTTATTTTTCAATTCTTTTCAATCAATTCTTTCAATAGTCATCAAACTGTTTTTTCCCCTTCTTAGGTATTCTTTCAATTCTTATTTTTTCGTTTGCTCCGAAATATTTTGGTATTACTAATTGTTATTTCCCCTACAAATAATTATTCTCACGATCATTAAATGGAATATTGTAACTTAGTAAATGCGTTATTTTTTTGACGTATTGGTATTCTTTCAATTCTGATGAATCAATTCCTTCTTTCAATTCGAGTGTTATTAATATATTTTTTTCGCATATGGACAACAACCTAGAGAGACCTCTCGGCCAAACTCAATTGTCGAAGGGTGGGGTAGACGATTAAAAAAATTAAAAGCATGCTTTTAATTCTCTTTATTTAATTTCCACACATAAACTGATGGGTAGATATTTATTCGACTTGGTAGTATCTTTCGATAAATGTAAAATACTAGGCCGTCACCCAATCAGATTTTGATATACAAATCGTTAGGTATTTTGCATTCCTTATTAATTTTTTTCGACAGATTATACCAATATAATTCTGATATCTGCAGTTTTTCAACGGTAGTTAAGCATAATATGTTTCACTGTATTTAAATATTTGCTAAATGTCTTTGTTTTTTCTACAACTCACGTTAAAAAAAAATTTTTTTTTTATGCACTATTCTAATTGATTTTTATTAATTTCAACTGTAATAAAATTAAATTTTGAGAAGACTAAAAGCTAAATGTGTAATTTTAATTTTGAGAAAAATTCCATAAAAGTTCTAAAAAGTATCAAGTACCATTTCTTCTCATATAGCAAAATGAATTTTTCATCTTCTTTAATAGGTATTGTACTCTCGAATAATATTATATCATCAAAAGTTGGTTAAGTACAAAAAATGTCAAGAAAACAAAAATCAAAAGTTAAGCCTAAAATTCAAGACAACGAGGGTAGAGGCCTTTCTACAAAAAAGCACAAACTTAATTATTTCTAACTTAGAAATTATTATAAATAATTACTCTAAAATTAAGTAATATCACTTTCCAGTATTTGCATAAATTGCCTCTTAATTGCACGCACGCACTTCTTTCATTTTTGAATACATTATTTAGCAAAGAATTTTTTTTCTCCTTTTTCTTCTTAGTTTCCTGTGCATGTTGCCATCTGTATCATTTTGTAATTTCCTTCCCCCACCTCCTCTCACTTCAACCCTAACGAACATCTGCAACCCATGCTAATAGAGGGAGAGTTATTATTATTTGCAACGTATACCTTTTGTATAAAAGGCTCGTGCCAGCTGTGTTGGGAAAATCCGCAGACGATACTTTTGTGTTGCCGACCTCATCTGTTCAATTGTATAACATTCAAACGATCAAGGTGGAGAGGGTCTGATGATTTTTATTGGCAATTAATTATACTCCCTTGAGTGGCAACACCAGCTATGTGTACATTTCAATTTTCAAATCAAAAGGTCTAAAATCAAAAGGGTTACAATACAAAATTTATTATGTAAGTGACGAACTACAAATCTTGTTTAAGTTTGAATTTAGGGCGAAATTCCGCATTAATATGAAATTGATTTTGTTACCGTCAATACTTTTAATTAATATAATGGAATTATTCGATAAAGAAAGGCCAGAAAAACTTAGCTAACAACTAAACTCTTATTTTCCTGCACCACGTAATTCTGGACTTAGCTTTTAAGTAATAATGATTTACAGACTTTTTTTTACAAATATTTAAAGAAGGAAAGAGAAAGCTATTTCACTTCGAATATTGTGAATAGAATAAATTATTTATAAATACAAATTTATAGTTACTGATTAAGATTATAAGCATGATTGATTGAGATTAATTAAAATTATGTACTTAACCATGCTGACATTTACTTTATCGTTAAATTCATTACAGTTAACCGAATTTCCAATTAAAGCACTAGTGAATGAAATTAACAAGTTATTTTCATTAATTAGTTTATTCTTTATTAACCCTTAATAAGCTCCTAGTCTTGCGGCCGAACTCAACCGTCAGAGAGGTGTAGATATAATAGTACTTATAATTATTAACCATCTACTGATAAGTATATATATTAGTAGATCCTGATTAAGATGAAAAATCTTAAATTAAAACAACCCTTTACAGAAAATATAGCCCTTCGTTTGCGAGACGAATAAGAACTTAACGACTTATTAAAGAGTAAATGATTTATTAATATTTGCAATGATTGAAATTTAATAATTTATTACTTCGAAATGTACAAAATAAATTTTATACACATTTTTTCTAATCTTAAAACCTGTTGGTAATGAAAAATTTCGGCCTGATAAGCGAGTGGGGTAACTTTTTTTATCAGCTGTTATAATAAATAACAGAAATTTAAATGACAATTATATGCGTTTGGAGGGCTACAAATTAAAAAGTTATCGCCCTGTCTAAATTGCGTTGGAGTTAGAATAGGAGTCAACTTATTGGTTTCATTCAACTGGGTTATCTGAAGGTCGCCAACTGTGAGAGTGTTTCCTTCGATTACTTTTCCTAAAAAGCTCGTAAAATATTTTTGTCGGCCGTAAATGTCAAATATCTTGTATAAAAACATCCGGGAAAGGATCATTCAATACAATTACTATTCTATAGAGAAGTTTTATAATTTGAACCATAGTGTTTGTAAATTTAGTTGCTGAACAATTTTTGGCGACCCACATTTTTTTTCCCTTCTACTTTTAACATTATTTTAATTTAAAGAGCTATTTCTGAAACATTGACAAAATACATTTCTGATATTTTATATTTCGTGTAGATTGTGAAAAAGGGAATAAATTTTTTATCAGTATGTAGGAGAAATAAAAGATTCGTAAATACATTCGATGGCAGGAAATAATATATTAAGAAAATAATCTATTTTTGAAATAAATTAATTGAACTGTTTCGAACATATCAAATTAAAAATTATTAAAATTAAAGAGCTTGATGGATGAAAGTTGTACTTGTGAATTCTGGTAAATTAGCTTAAAAGGTAATACTAATAAGAAGACAATTGTAAATAAAGATATTTATTATGTTGTCAAATAAGAGGCCCTTAGATTACTAGCTAGTCGACTGTTTATTGCCGATTGCTCTTGGAACCTTCTTTCTCACCGAAAATTCTCGTAGAGTGTCACTTCATCCACTGCATCGGCTAAATTACAATATTTTTCAAAATTAATAAATGTATATTTAAATAAGAATAAAATTAGATCTTTCCAGGGAAATTTCAAAAATGTCACTTGTAGCCTTCCTCCACTAAAATCTTCAATCATGACATAATTTTTTTTAAATTTTTTTTTTAAGTATTGTTCTTCGGAGACATTATTTTCATTTTTTTTTTTTTGTGAAGTATTTTGTTTTAGCTGTAACAATTGCTTAAATTTGCACATTTTTAAGTTTTTCATAAATTATTTATTTAGCATTATGATTATATATATATATTTTTTTGTGAATTTTGTTTAAATGCACCATAGGAACTTCATGTAACAAACCTTAATTTTTTCAAATTTAAATTTTTACTCTGAATGTAAAATGAATATGACTGAAGTGGTTATAACTGGAGAATTTCTACCATAATTTTTAAAAAAAATTTCAAACCCATTTGTATTTTTCGATTAAAATAATTATTATTAAACTATTTAAAATTAAAACTTAATGAGGAAAAAATAGCATTATATCACTAAGATGCTTTAGTAAATAAATATTGCTTAAAATGTTTATCTACAAAATTTTTGGAGCTAAAAATTTCACTGATTTCCTTTACTATGAAAAACTAACTTCATTTTAATGCAAATCATAGTTATTCTCCTATTTTATTTTTTTTTTCTCAATCCAAAAGAATTTTCTCCTTACAAGTTTAACAAGCAAAGAGCGTAAGATAGAATTTTATAATGATAACTATGGAGCATTTTGTTTAGAGCCTAACAATAAGAATAATTCAGTTCCGGTGTAAGTGGTTGTAATTCTCGTCTGATTTTCAACAATTTATATTCTAAAAGGCTATCAAAAAGGCTATGTGGCCTTACGTGGGCTGAAAGAACCTTCTTCTGTTGACTCATCTTGAATTTCGAACACCCTTTCGGTCGTGACCTGACGATGTTTTCCCCTTTTTTTTTTTTTTTTTTTTTTTGGTTTAAAAAAGATCAAACAATTTTTTTCTTTCTTTCGGTTTCTTTTATCTTAATGAGTTGAAATTAGAATCGTTTGAGGGAAAACGACCGCTTTTTTTATTTTTAAGAAGCTATTAATGCAGGGCAGAAAAAAGCACACGATTTTTTTTATTTTCAATCGACCGTCTTTATCTCGATATTGCGAACGATGACCACAATTTCTCGCCAGAAAAATGTATTAATTCTTTTGTGATTCAAATATTTTTTTATTTTATAGAAACTATTAATGTAAGTTAAAAATAAAATATTTTATTTCAAATCGTACTTCTGTAATCGCGATCTTGCGAATGAAGAACACAATTTTTTTTAAATGTGGAATAATTCTTTTTGAAACAATAAAATATTATAATTTGTAATTAATTTCTGTGACCCGTCTAAATGATGATCAAGAACCACTGTTCAGACAGCATGTTTAGAAGGTATCAGGTTCGAACCACAGTCTGAGGCATGGATGATTTCACTCTGTGTAATAATATGATTACACAGAAAAAAATTGGAAAAAATTAAGATTAAAAGATTGGTTTACACCTCTGTCCTTTTAATACGAATGTTTAAATACGGGTGGGCATTGAAAAAGAAAGTAATTAATTCTGTCAAAACTCGAAATAAGCTGCCTGTAAGTCGGACACTATTGCATCCATTATAAATCAATCCATCGAAAAAAAATTACCGGTTAAAAAATAATCTTGGGGCTTTTTTACCTTGATAAAACTTAAATTAACGTAAATATCTTCGAAACAAATTTTAATATTTTTTTTAAAGTTTTAAAAAAAATTTGAATTTCAAAATTTCATTTCAGATTTTTTCGATTTTTTTTTTAAAAAAACTAAATGACCTAAGTAACCTTTACTAGAAGGTCAGCGACTCCGTTTTCACTGTGTCAACATCTGAAAAAGATTTTATAATGTGATGAAAGAATCAAAAACTAATGTTTATGGAGAATTTTACGTAAAGGAGCACACATTTAAAAGGCTCATCGTGAGATAACTGGAACAAAATGACAACATCAATGTATGTCTGAATCGCTAAAACATGTTTTTTTCTTTGCCGTAGAGTTTAAAGTAACTTTATATCAAATTTATCTAACTAAGAATCAAACTTTTCTCCCAACGTGAACCGAGTTGGCAACAGTGGAAGATATTCCTCCATTTTCTTCATAAAGGTGTATTTCCGCATATTTGAGAGGGAAGGCATTAAATAATAAGATAATTTTTAAAATCTTTATTATAGAACTTTATCACCATTTCTTGATTCTGCGTTTATTATTATGAATAAATATTTCATTTGAATTATCCATTTAGTGATATGCATTTTGAATGCTATAATATTGCTAAAATATTATGTATAAATATTCTATACGCTTATTCCGTTTTATGATATGCACTTTAAATGTATATTATTAAAATATTCAGTCTATCAGTCCTTTGGCTGTTTACTTGGCATTCTTTGGAGCGAATAAAGGCTCGGCATTGACTTTGAAAACCAAAACGCGGCTCATAATTTTTCTTAGAATGCTGAAGCGGACGACGCAAGTATGATTTATAACGACGAAACAACGATTTTACATTCGATGCGTGCTTTTTTCCCATTCTTTTTTATTCTTTTTTCCACTACAGTTATTTCGTGCTCTTTGTCCAGCTGTCCTGATCTTCGGGTCACCTGGAATGAGTAATAAATTCTATTTCGAATAAATTACCATTTTTGTCTAACACGATTTACAATTGCGTGGAATATTTTAAAACCATAACTACGAATGATGTATTTCGTTTACGTTTTAGTTGAATCATTTTAAATTTCAAGAACTCAAACTACTAGTTTATCAGTATTACCATATTGCATTCATTTTATACATTTATATAACTTAAAATATATATATATGCATGGTGCGTAGCGTTTTTGAAAAGTGTTTAAAAGTTCTAATTTTCGATTTTTGTTTTTTAAAAGTCTTTTAAGGTGCTTTTTTCATTGGGTGTTTTTAAAAAGTACTCAATTTTCCCTTTTTGAAAATGAGACTTTTTTCTTTACCGTATCGATTTTCGCCACGTATTATGCAAAAACGTACTTTTCACATTGCTCTATTCAACGTTTTCACAGTTCATTCAATCAAAATCTATTTCGGCGTAATGTCGGTCCATAGCGCATGTAAGCGCAAATCATTTTACATGTTTGATGAAATTCTTACGAGTCCGCAAGTGCGTCTACTGAGCAGGGTTCGGTGAAAATATTGCACTCTCGTCTGCAACTCAGCTGCATTTTGCAAGATATTCTCAATTTCTGACTTCATTTTCCACCCTCTGATATCGAACCGAAAAATCTCTTGATCATTTTACAATGGCTAATATAATCAAAAAAAGAGTTCTTCGTCAGAAACTAGTAATTTTAACTTGATCATGTAAAGTCTTTGAAAATTATTTTGCATTTTGTTGATGTATATAGTGCTGAAAAAGTACTTAAAAGGTGTTTATTTTTTGTTGAGAGATTTAACTACGCTATTTATAAGTGCTAACTATTGATTAAGTTAAGTAATTTGACGCAAAACCGTTTTTTCTCCGAATAATGGGATACCTGCAACTGATGTAGTGTGAGTGTCACGAACCTCATAGGTTGTTGAAACGTGGCATTTGTTTTAGTTAGCAACTGTTCTTTCCATTATATTTCGAGTAATCTAAGCCCTTCAAGTATCAATTCTCTAAAGTGACACATTCTAAATTCTTTCATAAGGTTTATTTCACAAGGATTTCAATTCTTTCACTATATGTATCCTTCTTACTTAACGCAAAGACGGGTACGAAGCCACGCAGAACATAAACAAACTTGCATTAGTTATAGATAGAAGTTGCCAGGGTACACAAGACAAAAATATGTCACGGTTACATTAAAATACATAAGCAAATTATAAATCTAAGTTAAGTAAAAGACGCAGACGAGAAAGAATTATATTTTAAAAAATTCGACGTGCCATACTGCGTTGTATTTAATTAACTTCATGCTAATTAATATTCTAACCTATATACAGAACCTTGACTCAGCTTTATATAATTGCTCCATCTTTTTTATATATACGATCAGCTGCCGCTGAGGTCATAGATCACGTGTCTGAGTATCAGTGATCGTCTTCTTTTCGAGTTCTAATTACCCAATTAAACTTACTTTTTTTTCTTCGAAAAAGTTGGAATTTTGATCATGAAAATATGGGTGTAGCCACAATCTAGAAAATATCTTTCCAACAGTTTAGCCAGCAAAGTGGTTAAAGGTCCACCTTTAACTTTTCGTGCATTACACCACATCGCAGGAAAATTTTAAGCAATTCGAAAAAATTTTGCACGCAATTTTTAAAATTTATTCGTCAAGATAATTTTACATATAAAAAAAATAATTTTTGGTTATAAATAACCACTTTTTATGACTTAGTCGGAAAATTTTTTTATAACTAAAGTTATTACAATATTTGTAAGGTTCTTACAACAAACTATATTTTAAATGACAAAAAATAATTGAACGAATTCGATCGAATAGTTTATAAAACAGGAAATGTCGAAATAGTTGTATTATATAATTTTCATTTCTTATATCTTACTTTAGGGTATCATTTCTTGTTTAAGGAGCGGGAGCTATGTTTACTTATTCAAATATTAATACGTAAATAATATTAATAATCATAAATCTTATTATTGTTATCAGGACAGTTTTATCAGCAGCTCAGTATATCAGGCGGATACAGAGATAGAAGCCGTTGCAAAAGACACCCGCAGCTAAAAATTTATTAAATTATTATTATTATTTTTACGTTGGCATCACCTACTTATTATCTAAACTAATTTATCACTTCAATGACATCTTCAGTTAAAGCAATATATCTTGCATCAGACGATAAAATGAAGGATTAATGTTTGATATTAATATTTGTCCCTCCCCTTTTACACTAAATCCGAATCCTAATGTTGATTTTTACCTTTTAAGCCACGCCAACCCGTTTAAGGTTAATTAGGACAGGTTTCGCTTCGCAGGTTTTGCCGTAGGTTTTCAGAATAAACAAAAATAAGGGAACACCCTTTTTTTTTCTGAGAACTCTATTAGATTGAATCCCTCCATCTATTACGTTTCTTGGCATAAGTTATCTTTTACAGTTTTTTTCTTCTTTTTCCGTTTGTTCGAAATGAGAATCTTTCACTGAACCGAAACGTTAAACACATTAGCTACGAGAGAAAGTTAGATAAACAGTTTGAGCTTAGGTTTTCATTTTTCATAATAACGTCCCCGATGAAAAACTCACTGGTGGTCAAATTACGTCGTTATTTATCCTTGTTTTTAAAATGTGAGCACTCCGATACCATTTTAGACAACAGGCATAGTGACGAATGTACTCTATACTAACAGATTTTAATTCTATTGTTCTGAAAAATTCGGTAACAAGCATAGTGACGAATGTACTATACTAACAGTTTTTAATTCTATTCTTCTGAAAAATTCGGTAGCAAGCATAGTGACGAATGTACTTAAGTAGAAATTAATCCTATCGTTCTGAAAAATTCGGTAACAAACATAGTGACAAATGTACTATACTAACAGTTTTTAATTCTATTCTTCTGAAAAATTCGGTAGCAAGCATAGTGCCGAATGTACTATACTAATAGTTTTTAATTCTATTCTTCTAAAAAATTCGGTAGCAAGCATAGTGACGAATGTACTTAAGCAGAAATAAATCCTATCGTTCTGAAAAATTCGGTAACAAACATAGTGCCGAATGTACTATACTAACAGTTTTTAATTCTATTCTTCTGAAAAATTCGGTAGCAAGCATAGTGCCGAATGTACTATACTAATAGTTTTTAATTCTATTCTTCTAAAAAATTCGGTAGCAAGCATAGTGACGAATGTACTTAAGCAGAAATAAATCCTATCGTTCTGAAAAATTCGGTAACAAACATAGTGCCGAATGTACTATACTAACAGTTTTTAATTCTATTCTTCTGAAAAATTCGGTAGCAAGCATAGTGACGAATGTACTTAAGTAGAAATTAATCCTATCGTTCTGAAAAATTCGGTAACAAACATAGTGCCGAATGTACTATACTAACAGTTTTTAATTCTATTCTTCTGAAAAATTCGGTAGCAAGCATAGTGACGAATGTACTTAAGCAGAAATTAATCCTATCGTTCTGAAAAATTCGGTAACAAACATAGTGCCGAATGTACTATACTAACAGTTTTTAATTCTATTCTTCTGAAAAATTCGGTAGCAAGCATAGTGACGAATGTACTTAAGCAGAAATTAATCCTATCGTTCTGAAAAATTCGGTAACAAACATAGTGCCGAATGTACTATACTACTATACTAACAGTTTTTAATTCTATTCTTCTGAAAAATTCGGTAGCAAGCATAGTGACGAATGTACTTAAGTAGAAATTAATCCTATCGTTCTGAAAAATTCGGTAACAAACATAGTGACAAATGTACTATGCTAGCATTTTTTAATTCCATTGTTCTGAAAAATTCAGCAGCAAGTATAGTGGCGAATGTATTTTTTAATTCTATTCTTCTGAAAAATTCAGTAGTCCGTCAATTCATTCAGTCAACCGTCAGTTATCTAATATTTCTATAAATGAATTTTCAAAAAATAGGAAGCTCAAAACATAGTTTAACCTTTTTGTGTTTCTGTGTCGCAATGTTTTTCTCGAAGAAATATAAGCAAAAGAACTAGTTTTAATTCTAAATATTCTGCATGAAGGCTCTATTAAATTCTACGATTCATCGATTATTCAAACAAATTAATATGATGTTCAATCGTTTTTAACGATTGAATATTTTCTTTTTACAGTTTCTTTTTGTTCGATCACAAAGTCGAGAAGATTATAAAAAAAAAGAAGAAAAAAAAAAAGAAAGAACGTAAGATTCGAAATAATATTCTGAAAATACGATAAGCAAGAATCTCTATCAGACTTGTAATAATAATTTTAATTTTTAGAGGTAGTCAAAAACAATTAGTTTAAAACTGATTTATTCGTAAAATGAATGAATAAATTATAACTTACGACCCATTGTTGTGTCCCACGTGGTCTAGTGGTTAGGATACCTGGCTCTCACCCAGGAGGCCCGGGTTCAATTCCCGGCGTGGGAAAAAAAACTTTTTAATTTGTAATTAACTTATTTAGGGCTTAATTAAATTTAGAAAATGTATAATTTCAGCAAACTTTTATAATTTTTAATTTAATTATAGGCATAGTGAAGATTTTTTTTCAGCAGTGGTACTTTAAAATATTGTCAGTATTTCTTTTTCTCATTTTACTTTACAGTTTAATTAGGATAATTTAAATTACAAAAATTGTATAAGTCGTAATTTTGAACTAATTTTATTTTTATCATTTTTTTTAATTGAATAAATGTTTAATTACTATCTATACATCTCATCACAATTGTTAAATAAAAAATTAAATTGTGAACTAAGGCAAAATTTTTACTTTCCGAAGTTTCGCGGCTCTAAGTAGCATTCTCTTTTATTTTATTTTTTAATTAATTTTTATTTATTTATTTAATTTTTTCTATTTTGCACACTTTACCCATGACTTTAGTTTTTGTTATTTTGGTAGATTTGGGTTAACGAAAACCAGGATTTAACGAAGAGTTGTCACGATTCCGAGGCCCTCGTTAAAAAAAGTTTTTAAATATTGTTTAAAAATATAACTTACTCATTATCGGAACAAACTATTTTTAATAATTTTCGTTAAATTAGTATTTTTCTTTGAGAACTTAACAAAATTATTCCCGTATAAGATTAATGTTAATTTTCAATATATTTTAATAACATTAATCTTATGCGTAAACCCTTCCCCGCGTTTGAATTTGTTATGGTTCACCGGAGTTGAGAGAGGTGAGTTCAAATTACCTGCCCCCCACGGTCAGATCACTAACCAATGATAAAAGTAATATTTAATATAGTTTGCAGTTTTTCTGCCTTTTAAAGAACAAAAAGAAAGCAATTTAAAATACTAAATAAAGCACATATATAAGTTCGAAATTTAAACTTCTGAAAGTTATTAGATTATTTTCTGAGATTACTGTTAAACATCTTTTATACTAAAAATGTGAATTTACTCGATCTTTTTTTTAATAATTTTTTTTATATTCTACTATTTACTATCTTTTATATTGAAATTTGAATTTACTCGATCTTTTTTTTTAATATTCAATTCAAGCAATTTTCAATATTATTATTATTAACACTAATGGCTAGAATTTGTTCTCACTTATTCGAATTTATATTTCGCTAGTTGTTTGCTCAAGTATAAAATCAAAAATCAATATCGTTTGGTGGTCAACGAACTTCTGAGTAGAATTAAAACGAACTTCCCTAGACGATGCACTGAACGATATTTTAGTTTTCTTTTTAATATGTAATAGTTTTTTTTTTCTTAACAAGAATAGAGAAATTCGATTATCAAAACATTTATTATCATGTTCACATGTTCACCCAAGTGAAAAATATTTGAATTGTGTATTGAATTACTTTTTGATTTTAGTTATTTATTTATTTTAACTATTCTCACGAAGTTGTTTATTAATAAGAAATTCTATTCATCTAATGTTTTGGAATATTTTATATAGCATGAAAAAATTAGTGAATTTTGAGTGAAATTATTTTACAATATTCCTTTGCTAAATTCGGATCATCAAATCTATCATTTTTATTTGTTCGTTTATTGTTTTTTTTCCCTTTTTTATTTTCTAAAAAACAAATAATATCTAAAAAATAAAATTCTATTTCATCAGTTCAAAAAAAAAAAATCATGTAATTTTTAGTTATGAAAATAATATGGAAAAATTAATAATAATAATTAAGCAAATGTCATTCAGTTAAAATTAATAATAAATTAGAATATCATATTTATTTGTTTTAATTATATATTTCTAGTTCTGATGTATGGTTACGGGCAGTGGACGTTTTTAAAAACAATTCATTAAACTTTTATTCTAAATCTTATTTTAACTATGATTTAAATAATTTATTTATTTACTATTTTTTTTTTTAATACACATAGCAGGAAACTTTTTTGTCTTAATTATGTGTATTCGGCGTCGGGGAAAAAAAAGTTTCAGTATCCAAAATGAAAAAGGTTTTTTTTTAAGACCTTCTGTACCTTTAAATTTTAGAAATCGAAACATGCATAAAATCTTTTTTTTTTTTACAGAAAAATATCAATTATCTTTTTAATTATTGAACTCCAAAGATTTAATTCTCATGACAATTAAGCGTACTGCAATTTAACTTGTGCTTCCGTCAAAGAATATTGAATACTGTAAATTCTTTTTTCAAGTTCCGCAGAAAGAAAAAAAAAAAATGAAACAATTGCGGTTTGTTTTGACTTTCTCGTATTGATTTTTTTTTTCTATCTGTAGAAAGAATAAATTTTTACTCTTTAAAATTGATGAATATACTTAAAATAAAATGTGAAATAGATAATTATTTAGGTTTTTCTTTTAATTGAATAATGAATCAATTTTTACTCTTTAAAATTGATGAATATACTTCATATAAAATGTAAAATAGATAATTATTTAGGTTTTTCTTTTAATTGAATAATAATTTTTATTAATACTTTAAAATTAATTAATACTTTAAAATTAATTAATACTCAATTTTAAAATAATTTTTATTAATATTTGAAAATTAATTCATACTCAATACTAAGCAGTTACCAAAAAACAAATAATAATAATAATAATAAATAAATAAATAACTTTTAGAAATTTGATGTTGTTATTTCCTGATTCCTGAAATTTGACATGTCTTCTTATGAAATTAGGTGCGAGTGTATTTGTTTGGAATTATTATTACTTTTTAATGCATTTATTTATTTTTTTAAAATTTGAAAAGAAATTTTGTTCCAAATTCTAAGAAACAAGTAATTTCTTTGCCTATTTTTTATACATCCATTACAAAGAGATATATTCTAATTCATGGTTAAAAAAATACTTTAGTAATTGATTATTAGTTGTCTTGATTGATTATGATTGATTGGCTTTAGTAATTGATTACTGAAACATTTGAATTTTAAGAAGTTAATCAATTCATTCAACATTAAAATAATAAATGAAATTAAAAAAATCCATAAGTAAATCGGCAATTGTTGAATCAGATAGTAATTTTAATTTATTTACAAATTAAAACGAATATATAAATATTTCAACTTCAACTAATTGCTTTATATTTTAGTTTCTCACTAACGCTAACTTCACCTCTTTTCGTATTCCTTTTTTTTATTTTTTTTAATGTATCAGAAAAAAAAAGTTTTATATTTTTATGAGAGGCCGGGTTTTGTTTCAAGCCTCACTACAGCGCCATTGGAGTCTGAAACCTAGAAAAAATAAGCCTTGAAATTAGATAATACAATATTTTTTTCCTATCTTTATCTTTTAAGATTTGACACAAATCAATAAGCTAGGAAAATACTAAGTGCTCTTACTTAATCTATATAAATATAGAATAGAGAAAAATTATCTTTCTATCTTTTTATCACATTAAAAATAATAATTTCAGATAAATTACTTTTTTAAATTTATTTATTTATTTATTTTATTGTTCTTCTACGAGCAAAGTCCTTGACGATTTTTTTTTATATGCCATCGCGTTCCGATTAGAAGTTAAAAAGTATGGAAAAAAAATCTTAGACAGATAAAAATAAAAGAAATAAAACAAAATAAAAAGAGAAAGTGAGATATTCTATATGAGGCCTTTTAAAGGAGGTACAAAATGATAAAGGTTTTAAGAAACAATTCTTCTATTTCATCTTAAGATCCCTTTTATTTATTTGTTTTTTACTTTTTATTTTATTCACTTTTGATTTTTTTTTTTTTAAAAAAAGATACTAAAATAAATATTTCAAAGTCAAAACATCTATAAAATTCACTATATCTTCCGAATTTAAAAGCTTTTCTAATTCGTTATCTAATTTATTAGTTCAAATCACATCCAAATAATAATTTTTTTTCTAATTATAATCTTACTTAATTATTCAAAAGAATTGGTATAAAATCATCATAACTTTCAGATTTAATAATTCCCAGTATCTAATAATTCCTAACACATCTTATTACATCATAAAAACCTCGTTTTTTTCTAATTTAAATTTATTCATTCTAAAAACATCATATTAGTCAAAGTTTCTAATTAGTTTCCTAATTATAATCTAATTTTATTATTCTAAACACCATCTTATAACATTGTCAGAGTATTACATTTTTCCTACCTTATAAGCTAATAATCATTCTGAACATAAAACATCATCAGAGTTTCTAATTTTTTTTTTCTAATTATAATCTAATCTAATTATTCTAAACACAACTTATAACATCGTCAGTTTTTAATTTTTTTTCGAATTACAACATAGCCTAATTATTTTAGAAGCATCTTATAACATCTTCAGTGTTTCTTTCTTTTTGTGTTTTTCAGCTGTTTAATCTAATCATTATAAACGCATTTTAAGATCGTCAGAGTTAAAAATTTTTTTTCTATTTTAATATAATCTAATCATTCTAAACACATCTTATAACATCGTTACCAATTTCCCAATTTTTTAAAAATTCTAATCTAATCTAATCATTTTAAGCTCATAACATTGTCAGAGTTATCAATTTATTAAAAATTATAATCTAGTCTAATGATTCTTAACACATCTTATAAACATCGTCTGAGTATTCAATTTTTTCTACCTATAATCTAAATATCATTCTAAACACAACACATCGTCAGAGTTTCCTATTTTTTTACGAAATTACAATATAATATAATTATTTTAAAAGCGTTTCAAAGCATCATCAGAGTTTCCTGTTTTGTTTTTAATTCTAATATAATCTAATCATTTTAAATACAACTTGTACTATCGTCAGAGTTTTCAATTTTTTTTTTAATCTAACCATTCTAAACACATAACATTGTCAGAGTTACGAAATTATTAAAAATTATTATCTAATCTAATAATTAGAGACTCATCTTATATTACTCGAGCTTCTGATCCCTCCCCCCTTCTTATTTCTAATCTAATTTTAGTGTTCTAAACACATCCTTATGACATTTTTAGGCCTCCCTATTTTTTTTATTATTTTTTTTAATGATTCTAAAGTAATTCTAATCATTCTAAACAGCTATTAACAAAATGTTCTGATTTTCAAAATCCGATTGGATAAAAAATTTATGACGTTTTTATTCCTTTTTATTCTATACCGTCATCAAAAAATAAAAAATAAATAATGAATAAGAAAGGTGAATACACGCATATTGTCAGTAACTGTACAGGCCCCCTCCAAATGCACTTGTTCACCGGCAGTAACAAGTGCATTCAATAGGAAATAAGAAAAATCTGTGGAATGTGCCCTCGGCTACTTTTAGTGCCCCTCGCCCTCCTCCGCTGGTCATTTCTTTGAAGTTGCGGCTCTCTTTAAGATCCCCCTTTTAACCCCTCCCCACTTTACCCTAAGATTGTGAGGAGATAAAAAATAAAAAAAATCGGCTGCCAGTTTCATTTCGCGGGAATTGTTCGATACAGAATTTTTGACCGATATTTATTTTTTATTGTAAAATTCGCTGAAACAAAAGAATAACTCCTTTATTTTCTGCACAAAAAAGAAGAAAGCGAAAAAAAGAGAGGGAAGGATAAAAAGAAAAGAGGAGAAAAAAAAAGAAGAGATTTCGCATTTGTGGTAAAATGTTTGTTGAAGAGTTTGAAACAGTTTCATAATATATTATTGAAATTGATACTCTTCCTCCCAAGCTGTAACTGTGACCACATAGAATAAAGATAAAAAGATATTTTGTTTGCTAATATTATATAAATCGGTAATACTTAGAAATAATGCTCATTGTTTTTTTTCTTTTTTTTCATAACTTTTTTTAATGTTTAAGTCCCCGCTAAACTGAAGTAAATGCAGCATTTTGAGAAAACATTGGGGAGTTTGGAGTTTTTATGCAAAAATGAAATGGAGAGCATGTTTATAAAATGAATTTCCGCTCAATTGGTTAATCAATAAACTGGCTGATAATGGTGCTTATGCACACCATTTTATTTCTTAAATAAACAATTATTTTTCATGTCTTCTTTATGAATTTAATGTAAATATATTTTACTGAAAAATAATACCATATTTTATAAAATTTTTATGATTGGTTTAAAAAATATAAATCCATGTAAGATCCTGTTTTTTGTTTCGAACAAAAAGTAGAGGTTAATAGATTATTAAAGAAAAAAAAAGCTTTTTCGTTTTAACGCTTACTTTAATTTTTATAAAAAAATCATGGTTAAAAAAAGCTTTACATGTGGGCTTATTTGCAAATCTTGGCAGTTACGGATATTTTACTCCGTTCGAAAATGGGCTAAAATTGAAATGGTTTTTTACTACCAGTTACAAGTTTCTTCCTCATTTGCGTGAAAGTTTCCCTTCTACGGATTTTCTTATGAAGATAAGTCAATATTAAGATTACGGTACACCCGACATATTACTTACTTGTCGTATAACAGATCAAAGTAGTAACGGATACTTTTCTCTTCTCGAAAACAAGCTAGAAATGTAATGGTTTTACTACCAGTTACTTTCTCACTTGCGTATAAGATCTCTTTCCGCAGATTTTCTCGTGATGGTAAGTCAATATATTAAAAGTGGTGGTTGCGGTACACCCAACTTATTTGTTTTATGACAAGTCTCGAACATTTTGTCACGAACTTAGTCACGAACATTTTGCTTCTCTTGCAATCGAAAGCTTCAAATTTAATGGTTTTACTACCAGTTACCAGTTTTTTTCTCATTTGCGTTAAATATTCCTTTCCACAGATTTCTCGTGGTGGCAAGACATTATTAACAACATTAAATATCGTGTTGTTTTCATCAACCATTGCATCTTTGTAAATAAAGCGAAAGTTCACTCATTAATTGTAGTAAAAATCTATAATATTATTTATTTTATCTACTTGTTTAATAAATTTTATTTATTTATTTGCAGCTCAATCTGACCTCAGCGAGACAGCGAAGAGACTTCGAACAGAGAAACCTTACGGGACCAAGTATGAGCAGACGACGCAATTATTCCTCCCCTCCACTCGTCCCCCCTGCATAGACAGCCTGTACCAAGAAGCGTGTACCAGTCCAGTGGCCGTCATGTGTACCATTGACCAGTACAGGACGGACGGACTTTCGGCCTCCGAACTCTTCATGGTCACTCCCGTCTTGGGAGGGACAAGAAAGAAAAAACGGAAGCTTCTGGACATCGAAACAAGAAAGGTAAGACAGATAACGAAAGGCTTAACTTTAGTTTCCATAGCAGACATCCTCAGACTTTGCGGCTGGGGGAGTTCTTACCGTAGACAAACTATATATTTAGAAAAAACTTAACAATTATTTAGGATTCTCGACCGAGCTCAATTGTCGAGAAAATGGAGACGAGTTGAGAAAATTCGAAATATGTTTTTTTTCCTTCTTTTTCTTTCTTTCTTTCTTTTTTTTTTCTTTTTGAATTAATGGTGGATTTTTACTAAATGGGAAGTATCTTTCGATACGTGTAAAATACAAGGCCTTCAACCAGTCACTATTTGAAGTATAGAGTGTGCGGCATTTTAGATTCTTCTTTAATAAATTTTTTTCTGACAAAATTAAACGAATACAATCATGCAATCAGAGCCGCGATGGCTCAGGGGATAGAGCATTCGCCTTCCAATGAGGTGAACCGGTTTCGAATCCCGGAAATGGCTGGTCGATACGAATTCCGCATCCGGCTAGCACCGACATGAGTGCTGACGTGAAATATCCTGAGTGGTAGACGGATCATGGGTTAGAGTCCCCTTGCCGTTAGGCGAACCGTGGGAGGTTCTCGTGGTCTTCCTCTCTAGGTAACGCAAATGCGGGTTAGTTCCATCAAAAAAGTCTTCCACGAAGGCAAATTTCTCCTAATACTTGATCCAGAAGTTCCTTTGTCTTCTGGATTGGGTTCAAAATTACGAGGTTACACAGTTGGACATTCGCAGTCGTAAACCCAGAAATTGGGTCGGCTGTTCAACGACGGTTAAAAAATTATGAAATCATGTAATCAGCAGGTTTTGAAAGGTGGTAAATAGTCTTTTTTCTGATTTGTGTTAAGTAACTTTATTTTTGTACGATTATCGTTAAAAGAATTATCGGTTTGAGCATCATCCAAATCGGTTTTCATCAATTTAAACTGTAATAAATAATTTAAAAAAAATCTAAAACTGACAAATGCGCAGTTTTACATAGCTTACTCAAACTACAAAGATTTGAAGAAAATTCCATAAAAGTTCGAAAATTTACGAAGCTTTTTCTCCTAATATTTTAAAGCGACACCCTTATTTTTCACATTTTTGAAGGAAAAGTACTATACGAATTATTACTGTCGTATAATGGTCAATCATCAAAAGTTTGTGACGTACAATAAATATCAATTAAAAGGAAATCAAAAATTTATGTCAAAAATAGATAAATTCAAGTAAACGCGACATTTATCAAGTGGCAGTTAAAACAAAACCGAATGTTTTTTATTTTTTTTAAATTCCTTTTTTGCAGACTTTATAATAAGCTTCTTAATTACATGATAAAAGAAGTCGTATTCAAGAATTACAATATTTTGTTTAATGTTTATTAGTGGGTATTATTAGATTAACAAAACATTCATATTTTCGTAAGACTTTTAGAGCGTGAAATTAAATAAATTTAATCATCATTTGTTTTGTGCTAATATTTATGAATTCGGACCAAAGAAAAAACTATTCCCGAAAATAAATTTCCGATGTCATTAAAGAACTGAAACTTCTAACATTTAAAAAACTAGTGTAATAAACGGTTTAGTTTTATTTCTAAAAGAAAGAGAAAAATCAACATTAAGTTTGATTAGCACTTGAGCCTTATTCTTACTTTCATAGTGCACTATTATCTGATTTAAATTTCTAAAATATTTTACTTTAACGCAGAAAAACTCATCTGCATTCAATGATAATAATAAAAAATAAAAAAAATTTAAAAAAATAGGAATCTAGGTCATTGTCATTTAAATTGTTTTGGGGAATAATTTAAATTAGTTTGTTGTTCATGCTTGATATATAATTGCATGATTCTTTCTTACACAAATAAATTAGTTCAATGTATCTTAAGATGAAGTCGTAAATGAATTTTTATGACATTAAAATTAATTATTAGATTTCATGATTTAATTTTAATTCGTCAAATATGGGCGAAAGTATTGAACAATAATTTATTGCTTACATTAAATTTTCAAATAATTCCGAACACAATGAAAAAATAATTCGTTTCTCTATCTGTATTATTAAAATTTTTCAGCGTTTTTTTTTGGAGAGAAAAGAAAAAGCTTTTTCTCCTTTTTCACAAGCACGCTTTTTTCAGTACTTGTTATTAGAATCCCTAGGGATTCTTTTTTTCTCTGGAAGATAAAACTTTAAGGTAATTTTTTTTGTCACAATCAGCTTAAAATAAAATTAAGAGTTGAATAAGCGTTTTGAAAATTAAAATTTTCACAGCATTTTATTTATGTATCTGCATTCGATGTTTTCTTTAAAAAAATTTTCTTTTTAATTTTGCGTATAGGGAAATATAGAAAATGTTTTAATTGATATACAAGCAATGACAGAATGCGTAGATTTACTGCGAAAACCATAATGCTGATTTTTTTTTTTTAATTGAAAAATATTGCTGAAATTTGCAACTTTGAAAATAGGGAAATTTTCGCGCATTTTTAAAATTTTCGAAAGATTTGAGCCATGTTATTAATTTTTAAAATTTAATTAATTTTTATTAAAGTGTGCATGTCATGCAGCTGAAAAGATGTTAATTTTATTTTTAAAAAAAAATGTTCTGAGGATACTTTTAATTCCTTAATCATGGAGGAGTTTATTGTAAGAATTATTTTCTCATATTTTTAAACACATTGTATTCTTTAAATACTACTCATAGTAAAATATTGTTTACTCCTTATCAAAGGTGAAGATTAAAAAGTTAACATATTACGGACGCAAGTTGATGCTTTAGTTAAGGAAAACAAAAACTATAGAAATCTGACAAATCACAGGAAGGCAGTTGAATAAAACACTTAAACCTGTTTGATTGCGGAAAGAAAACCTTCATATTTGAACCTGAAATCGAACAAGTTTTGATGTATATGTACTTATATGCTTTTTTAAAATATTTTTTTAATGTTATTTGGCAGATTTCGATTACGTTACCTCCCTTAAAAACGTTACGTTACCCCCGTTACCTCCGTTACGACTTCAAATAAGTATCCTTTTTTGTTCTAATTTTTAATAAGAATTTTTTTTAAAAATTATGTTTTCCTGCTAATTAACATTTCATACCAGTTGAAGACTGAAAAATAAAAAAAGCTAAGTTTATTTTTCAAAATAATAAATATTAAAGTTTTACAACCTTAGGAGTAAAATATTTCGCTAAATTATTTTGTCTCATTTTTATATTATATGCGTCATTTATTTGTAAATAATTTTGTTTATGTTTACATTATTTTTCACTTGGAATTTAAATGTTTTTCATATGGTTCTGAAAGAATTCTTAAGAGCTAATAAAGCAAATTTATGAATCGCTAATAGTTTTTTGTCTCTTTTCTAACATAATATGGCGTATTTTTTAGTCTCGTAATCGTTTTCACTTTCAAATGAATTATTTCTAGTTTTCTAATATATAATTAAATCCAATATTTCATTACATATTTAGAAAATAAGAAATGATTTATTTGAATAAGGCTCATTCCTTTAATATTAAAAATAGTTTTGATGATCATGATTTAAAAGTGAATGGAATACTTTACAAAAAAAAAAAAAAAAAAAAATCTTTTCTATCATGAAAAGCAAAGAATACTGTTTCATAATATCAAATAGCCCTAGATTGATAAATAGATATAGATATCTTTTTTAAAGTATAATTTGTGATAAAATTACAACTAATAAAATTTAAAAATTATATTTATAAGAAAAAATGGTAACGCAAAATTGTAATTTTGCAGTAGATAACTTAAACAGTTTTTATTAAAAGAAAAATTCGAATATTAGTGTATTTTAAATCCTGCTTCTTGAATGTTACTCAAAAACCTGATTATGATAATTGTGTAAATTAACAAGCTTAATGAATCTCAATTAATATTTATCAAAATATTTTATAAAAGTAAAGGTGATAGAAAGTTCTTTAAGAGAGCAGAAAGCTCTCGAAACTAATATTGTATGAATTAAAAATCATAAAATATTATAAGTAAATAAAGCTAAGTCTTTTTTACAAGTATAGTTAAAGTTTAGTTTCATCTTTTCTGATGTGTCCCATGTGGTCTAGTGGTTAGGATTCGTGGCTTTCACCCACGCGGCCCGGGTTCGATTCCCGGCATGGGAAAATTTTTTGTTAATCGTTTCTATGTAAACGAAAATTAATAATTCACATTAAATGAAACGAAAATCAATTAGTTTAATTTACCCCCATTGATACATATTTTTTTAAAATTATGTAATGATATATTATGTATTCGTTCTCTGCAACGTTTCATTCGTTCTCTGCTAAATTTGATAGTTTAAATAATTATAACATTTTATTTCTGTAGTACGATTATGTCTCACGGAAAAACTAACAATTATTTTACTAAATTAAAATTTAAAAATAAATTCCTGATTAATAGTTAAACAACATCGTTCATGAAATTTAATGCTGTTTCAGTCCTATAACATCAAAACGTATACTGTTTAGTTTATCAATTCTGTTACAGAAAAAAATGATACAGTTATTTTATTTATTTATCATTTATTACCGCAATTTGAAATTCGTCTAGTTAATTACTCGTATTAATTAGTCTATTTACCTTTTGAATTTTTTAAGGTAAATAGACTAATTAATACTATAAAATTAGTGCCAATATACTATAAAATTAGTCTGCTCGCATAGCTCTGAGATATAATTCATGTTTTAGTATTAAAGTTCTTTTTCTTTTTATAATAATTTTTTGTAATCATTATAAGTCATTTAAACGTATTCATGTTATTATTTTTTAGCCTGCCAACTTTTCTCTTGTGAAAACAAAACAAGATCGTATACAGTCTGGTAGTGCTTCTCTTCCTCCTATGGTGTCTCCATCTATGGGCTTCACTCTTAAACAAAATGAAAACTTAGAATTGGAGCGACTGCCATCTCCTGAAGAACAAGCGATGCTCGTTTCGCTTGAATATCCGTCCATGGTAGTTCCTGTTGATACATCTGGAAAAACATTCAACCGAATGTCTTTGCTTAGAAGATCCTTAATTCATGTAAGTAGCAAATATCAACTTTTAACTGAAATATTTTGAGTATTACAAAAAAAAAAAAAAAAATGGAACTTCAATGAAAATCTCGGGGTATTCGAATTCACATTGTTTTCAATGTTTGTTTATGATAAATAATTATATCTTTTACCTATATAGAATATTGCAAGGCAGAGCTTTAACGAAATTAATATTTTCTTTTTTTATGTTAGTTTATTATCTTAGTTATAGTTTGTTTTTCATGTTAGATTCCTATAACACCAAAGGAATTTTTCTTTTGTAAGAAAAACAATAAGTTACCCAGTGCGTGCGCACACATGTTTGTTTTATAAACATAATGGGAGAAGATTGTAAGATGGAAATAAGGTGAAATGATGCTCTTTTTTATCACTTTTCTGTGCTGATACCAGAAATAAATAAAAATGTCTTCCTCTTTTTTGTTGAAGGCTACTACAATAGTTATTAACTCGTCTTCGTCATAAACATCCAATTTGTATATCTTTACTATTAGCGATCAGCCTTTTAACGGTGAATTGGAGACTTGTCGTAACAGCGGAGTTATCGTAATGCGCCGTTCTCGTTATATCCAGTTTTTATTGTATTTTAATGACCTTTTTTGGAACAAAAATTGCTATTTTATAACAAATATTTTCTTAATTTATTTTTTAAAAAAAATACTTTATCATTACTTTTTTATTAAAACTAAATGGTTTATAGTTAGTTTTTTGTTCGATATAACTCATAATGGCAAAAAGAATCGCTGTTTTGTACAAGTAAGCATACTTATTTGCTGTTGAAATAGCAATAAAACTGAGTAAAAGATTAAATAGACACGTTTACCTATTTTCATTTCATTTTGAACAATAATTTTGATTTAAAATACATATTTAAAGTAGAATGCTATTAATTGGATATTATTTTCTTTTATAAAGAGAAATATAACTTTACCGGTAGTTGCTCACACATGTTTTTTCATTTATAATAAGTTAGTGTGCAAATATAATGTTAGTGTGCAAACGGAGCATAAATTGAATACATTTAAGTAACTAAATTATAGGAGAAATTATCCTGCATTTGAATATGGAAGAGACGAAAAAATAATTTAAGAATAAATTATTTCATTTTAAGGTTCGTGATTAATTAAATTACGTCAAATGGGTATAAAACTACCAAAGTGAAGTAACCACAACAACTCAGGACGCTTCAATCACAAATGAGTGTTGTAAAAAAGGATAGTATTTAAATAACTTACAAGACTCTATTTTAAATCAAAATTCTAAACATGGAGCAATTAAGAAGCTAACTCATTTACAAATAATTATGAGTGAATGCTACTCACCATTGGTTACCGAAAGAAGACGAAATAAAAACAGAAAAATACCCTTTACAGTTTTATTTGGGAAAACAATAAGAAAGTTTACCACCTAAAATATGAATCACAGCAACCACAAGTTAAGAGATAAACACATGAAAAATGATTAAACCAGTAAGGATCAAAGAACAAACTTGACCCAGATAATGACAGAAATGATATATGACTGTGTATTCGGCTGGAGCCCCAGGGTATAAAAGATCAAATTAGGATAGATTTACTAGTATTGGGGAAGCAGTGGTTTACTATAAAGATCATTAACTAACTTAATAGAATTTTTCGAAGTATGGAATGGTTTTCAGAAATCAAGTTCGATTCATGAGTTGTAGTTCCGGAAATCACGAACTTGATTCCTGGAAATCATTCGATAATTTGGAAAAATTATAATAAGGTAGTGAATGATCTTTCTGGTACCATACTCAACCTCATTCTCACAGAACGCATGTTTCTTTTATTATCTTGTTAAAATTTATTGAAATCCTCTGTCCCTATTGGTTACATTACTTGGCACGTGCTTGACTCTTTCTTGGTGTTTAGACACTGAAAAGGTTCTTGTTTATTTATCCGAAACTATAGTATGTCCACTTCTGCACTTTCATTTATGTTTCATACAGTTTTTGTTTTGTTTACACAGAACAAATATAGTGCGGCTTTGAAGAGTACTCCTCCAGACTGAAAGTCTGGGGCTGTCTGCTGCTATGGTAACAAGCGAGAGCACATTTCTAATGGGGGTGAAATGGAGAAAAAAAGGTGTCGATTGGTTTACTCACGATGACCTACGCTAAAATTAAGACAAAACTGTTCACCCCACACCCCTATTCGAAGTGACCTTTCCTCGTAACCATAGTACTCGCCATGACGCGAGACGGGTGTCTGGAGGAGTTCTCCTGAGAGCCGCACTATACACCCTATTCTTTTTGGATGGAATTTTCCCGTTATTTATCCTACTTGATTGTTGATCGTTAAATTTAAAATAATAATAATAATATTTATACATACGAGGTTATTTATTTTACTTTTAGGCTGATTTCGTTATCAAGCGGAAAAAGAGCAAAAAACGATCGAAAAGACGTCACACATTCTGCGAAGGTGACAATCGTGAAATCGAGAGAGCTTTGCGCAATGTCACTAACACGTCTTGCCAGACCGATGACTTGATGGACATTGGTTCGGACTCTTCCTCGGCCACCCTCATACGACGTCCATCTTTCTTGACCAAGAGGCGGTCTCGATCTGTCCAGGACAACTCTAGGAGAAAGACAAATGCCCTGGATGATTTGGATCTGGACTCACTCAAGAATTTGGATTCCAAAGATTCGGCGACAGAAGATGATAAAGAGAAATCGCCCTGTAAGGTAAGATAATCGTTTCGTGATTTAAAATTTATTATTAAAGTAAATAAATTAATTAATAAATAAATAAAACTAATTAATCATAAAAAATTTTTCAAGATTTTATATAAAAACAGTTACTATTTTCCATGATTTTATATTTTGGTGAAGAAAGCAGTTACAATTTTCCATGACTGGTTCTTTTAGATAATAGAACAGTTACCATTTTCCATGTCGTGGTTTTTATGGCGAAAAGAACAGTAGCATCTTTATATGACTGGTTCTTTTGAAGAAAAAATTCAATCGCAATTTTTCTTGTTTGATCATTTTGGAGAAAAGAATAGTTGCAGTTCCCCATGAGTGGCTCTAATGCAGAAAAGAACCAATAAAATTTTCTACGATTGATTCATTTACAGAAAAGAACAGAGAAAAAATTCTATGGCTGGAACTTTCGGCGAAAAGATCAATTAAAATTTTCCATGACTGATTATTTTGTGGTTACAATTTTCTATGACTAATAATTCTAGAGAATTAGACAGTTACTACTTTCCATGATTATTAATTTTTTCTTAAATGAGCTGTTAAAATTTTCCATGATTGGGGGAAATTAAGGGGGAAAATAATAATAATTTTTCGAATTAATCATTACATTGGGGGGAAAACAGTTTTTATGTCTTTTGAGGGTTAGAGCTATCAATTTTCTTTTTTTTTCTTTTGGAGAAAAAAAGAAAAAAAGTTACAATTTTTCATCGTTGATTCTTTTAGTGAAAGAGATAAATTTCAATTTAACATGACTGATTGTTTTGAGGGAGAAAAAATTACAATTTTCCTCGATTAGAGAATCAGACAGTTACAATTTTCTATTATTAAGTTACTATTTAGGGAAAAACAATTACAATTCTTCATTAGTGATTACTTTGGGGCAAAAACAGTTACAATTTTACATGATTGATTGATAAGTCGATGACTGTAATCTAAATGATAGGTTTGAGAAAATAAACAGTTACAATTTTTTATTATTAACCAGTTACTTAGGAGGAAGGAATTACAGTTGCAATTTTCGATGTCTGATTACTTTGGTGTGAAACAGTTAAAATTTTTATGACTGAGATTTTTATATAAGAAAAACGTTAAATTTTTTTAATAAGGGAAAAAAAAAGATTTTGCAAAATTTTCCATGACTGATTGCTTTCTTGGAGAGGGTATGATTTTTTAAGTTTGATTAATTTGAGATGGGACAGTAATAATTTTTCCTTCCTTACTAACTTCGAAAAAAAGACGATGTAAAACATTGAAATGGACAAAGAGGGTTAAAAACATATTTTTCAAAAATGTTCCTGTTTTCTTTTTTAAATAATTATCTCAACTTTATAATTAAAACAATTGGTAGTTCTGTACCTCTTTTTCCACTTGTTCCTCGATTTCCGATAATTTTATAAAATAATTTCAGTTGCTTTCCTTAAACTACCAGAATTAATTTGAAAACTCCCCATTTTATTCAAATTATCCCCATTTTCTTCATTTTCATTCTAATATCCTCAGAATTATTGAAACAAATAGGAATATAGTGAAGAGAAAGTCTTTTGTTACCTGATCATCCATGTAAATCTAGCATCTTCTTAACTTATGTGTTTCAAAAAAAGGAAGAAAAAAAATTTTTCTGTCTTTCGAAAAGTAACTAAAACATACCTCAAATAAATAACATTGTGGCGTAACTACTACTACGATTATTTAACATCGATTCCGTAGTATATAAAACATGTTGCTCTTTAATTACTTCGAGGTACAGCATGATAGGCTATGGTTAACATTGACGATTAGTATTAATACTATATTGGAGTCCCGGGCATGATAGGTAGTCGTCTACTTCGATGGAGTGGGATAATCGGTATCTGCGACTTTCTTCACCTCTCTTACACACATGAGAGTATCTGTACCGTATACACTCGCCAGTAAATAGAAATACCCAGAAAAGTCTACACACTCAACCACAACCACTCAATTTCAGCTAATAGCCTAATGTACAATATTCAGCTCTCCCAACCAGCGCCTAAAATTCGATTAATTAATCACAATTCTTCTGCAAATTCGTTAATCAACTATTTATTTTCATCATCGAAATATCTCCGATTAAATTCTGGAGTATATTGTGGTGTAACTACCACTACAGTTATTAAATAACAATTTTCTAGTAAATAAGACATTTTGTAAATATTTTCGATTACTGCTATCTATTCCCACAACATGTTGTGATTTTTCCAAACATACTAAAAAGTGCAACGTTAAGAAAAGTATTTTTTAATAAATAATTTGAAAAAGCATAGTTTTTTTTCTTTTTTTTTCGTAGAAAAAGGAGAAAAATGCTTAAAAATCGAATTTCAAAATAACTGATAGAAATAAAATAAGCTATCAACAGGATAAAATGAAATTTTTTTATTTATTTTTTATTTTTATGTAAAATTTTAAATTGCATAAAACATGTGTCATCCGGAGCTTTTGATGCAAAATGAAATATCAATTATTCCGATGTAAATTTTAATTCTGTGAATGCAATCTTTTTTACATATTACATTTCCTGAGATTTAACAAAGCAGGTTTCGTCACTAATTGATTGGTAAATCCATTAATCCGAATTTTGAGCTTTAAAAAAAGAGAACAATTTTTTTAATTTATTTCAACTTTTTTTTCGTAAAAAAATTCAAAATTTGCTAATTATAAAAACAGTGAAAACCAGAATTTCCTATACTTTAATGTAATTCTCAAAATCATAAATGCCGCTGTTGTTATTGTTTAACATTAATTTATATTTATTTACTTATCTTCATTTAATTAAAGATAAATTTTTTTTTCATTAAAATTCTTAAAAGAAAATTATTTAGTTTACATTTGTGGCGCCATCTGTTAATGGACAGAAGGATGACTTTAAATAGTTATTATTTTCAGGATTTAAAGATACATAATGCGCTCTCCTAGTTGTGAAATACCGAAAATAACTTCGGAAAATAATTTGCGAATTAATTTGTTGAATATGAGTTTCGAATAAATAAACAGAAAAAACATAATCGGAATATTAAATCAATTATATTAAATTAATGAATGAATAAGAAGCTTTTTTTATTCTATATATTTATTATTACATATATTATACTGGTAATTTTGAAATTATAAAATAATCGACAATTATTTAAATTGTTGAGTTATTGTTGTTGCAAAATAAACGCTGTAATTTTTCCTACCATTCGTGTTTTTACCTTTTTTTTCTTAATTTTAGTATTTTAATAACCTTTTTTTTTTTACCTAAATATGATTCTTTGTTTTGCAATTATAGAAATGAATTAGATTCACTTTTTAAAATAAATACTTGTTTACTCATAACGTAGATCAGTATTCGAAAGCAAAAATTCATATTCGTAACGTGCCGAAATAGCTCAGTTGGGAGAGCGTTAGACTGAAGATCTAAAGGTCCCTGGTTCGATCCCGGGTTTCGGCAGATTCTAATTCCTCGGTAGTATAGTGGTCAGTATCCCCGCCTGTCACGCGGGAGACCGGGGTTCGATTCCCCGCCGGGGAGGTTTTTTTAAAAAGTTTTTAAGAAATTAATCAAGAATTTGAATTCTACAAATAATGATTAATTTACAGATATTTTTTTAAAATCATTTTTGCCGTTAATTCTTTTCTCAATTTATTACTGTTAATTTTTTTTACTTTTTTTTGTTAAAAAAAGCTAATAAAATGATATAAATTTGAATTTATTTAGGTTTTAGAAAATATTCGAAATATTATTTTTTTACATCGAATGCACTTATTTTCTTATTAAATGAGTCTAAATCATTTCTTTAACCAGAAATTATTTCTAAAATTTTTGATGAAAACCTTAATCTGATGAAAGCATTAAATATCCAACAGAAGATAATAAATATTAAAAATTTCTTTGAATGTTATCTTGACATACGAAGACTTGATGACCTATAATATCCTTGATGGCCAAACTTATTATAATACATTGCTCGTGTAGTGCGTACCTATGGTGTAGTGGTTATCACATCCGCCTAACACGCGGAAGGTCCCAGGTTCGAAACCTGGTAGGTACAAGCATGTAATTTTAAATTATGAACGAAATGTTTCTTTTTAAACATTTTTAAACTTTAGCGTGAAACATTTTTATTTTTTTTAATTTCATTATTTTTTAAGTACTTATTGTAGGTGTATTTTCAATAATCAATATATTTTTTGAAATAAATTTTAAGCATGAATTATATTTTTAGTATTATATTTAGAATTTTGCTTTTAATTATTAAAAAAAAATTTAAATTACAAAATAATTCATATTTTTTATAAGTGAAATTTTTAATACTATTTTTTATTTAAACTTTGACTTTAAAACATATTTATTAACACGTTCACACCGGGTGTTGCGCCTGAAAGCTGGACGAAAAAGAGAAAACACTGGTAGAAGAACTATTTCAATATTAGATAATATTCGGGAGTAGTCAGTTAATCTAATATCAACAATAGCAATTCACTGTAAGGAAAATTATCACTGCGAAGAGGCAATTCAATATAAAAATTGAATCTATTAAAAACAATTGGTAGTTATGGATTTTTATTATTTCCGGAAAAAAACTAAAAAATGAAATTTTTTTGTTACCAGTTTTTACTCCGGTGTGCCGCCCGATGAGACAATCTAGCGTGACTCACCGGTGGGTCACCCCGGCGTGAACGTGTTAATACATCAAGAAATATTTATTTATAAATTTTATTCCTAGCAGAAAATGACAGAAAATGAATCTAAATAAATTTTTAATTTTAATCGAAACATTTATTTTTTATTCACTTAAAATTTCAAGATTGAATTTTTTAGGTATGTGGCATTTTTGTACATAATATTGCGCATTGCAATATGTAGCATACGATACATGTTGTTGCTTAAAAAAAATGTCCTATTTGTTCTGAAATTCTATTTTAGCGTCAATAGCATTAACAATAGAGAGAAAATAGTTGTCAAGGCACTTTTCTCAAATCTGTCATGAAGCACTTAAGTTATTTTTTCAGCTGCACGACACAGTAGAATACTTAATTTATCTATATCGATTTTTAATTTATTAATTAGACGTTAGCTAAACAAAATTATTGTTTTCGGCTGTGCCTTTCTCTTTCATTTAATTTGTTCATTAAAATATGATTCTTGAAAATTTATCTCTATATCAATTTATATTGTCTTACCTAATTAGTTTATTAGACATTAACCAAACAGAATTACAGCCACGCAAAATTATTTAATTCTTTTTACCTTTCTTTTTTATTTCATTTGTAAAAAAATATGATTTTTAAAATTTATCTCTAAATCAATTTATAATTTTTTACCTGATAAGTTCATTAGACAATATCCAAGCAGAATTATGAAATTCTGTTTTTATGTAAAACACCACTTTCATTCCATTAAAATTTTTGAACTATACTTATACATACCCTCCAACTTATGAGGATTTTGAAAATAATTCTTTCTAGTGGTAGCGAACCAAAGTAGAAATTTTTAAAGCAAATGGATCTCTCATAAAACTTTTATCAGAACTTAAGAATCTAGCCATATGGCCTGCACTTTTATAAGTAATAGTGGACAAGTTACGCTAAAATGAATTTTTTTTTTAAATATTAAGACATTAACAGAGATGCCAACTTGATCAGCTTTGTAGAATAGCATTTTCTAGTGGTAACGAAATTTAAGTTACTTTTAGTTTACTATTTTCCCCTTTAAGTAATTTTTCCACCACTAAACATCAAAAATTATAAGCATCATATAAAATGCAACGTTTAAGCTGAAATTTATTGGTTGCTCTACTAAAAAATAGGCGTACCTCTCCTTTTCTCGCGAATTTTACCAACTAATTTGCTACCACTATTTCAGAATGCGGAGCAGTTGGCATCCCTGCATTAATTTTGCTACCGTCTGAAAAGAAGATTTCTGAAACTACGGAAATTCCGTAGCAGTTGGAGGGTATGCTTATAGATGAGTTTGACCACCACTACATGTAAATAATTGCAACAAATATATAAAAGCATAATAATCTTTCCTATATCGTATTTCAACATGGTCAGAATATAAATATATTTTTGATTAAGATTGTATTTCTTTTACTACCGTTTGAAAAAAACTTTTTTCGGATAGAGTGAAAGATGGTAGGCGGGGATACCACAGGAGGCTATAAATGAGAAAAGTGGTAGAAACTCAATTAATTTTTATTTATTTATTAAATCTTTAATTATTCAACCGTAACTACCACTATGACTTTCATTTCAAAGTATTAATATTTAGAGCAGAAACATTCCCTCTTAGTAGCAAACTCCAAAAAAATGATATGCTGTTGAAAGATGATAATTTTATTTTGTTCTGATAAAATTTCGAATTTTATTAGTCGGCACTTTTTGCATTTATAGTCGTCCATAGCAACCCTGTGACACTTTTTAAATTTCAGCAAAATTACCAAAAATTCTGAAAGCATTAGTTTGCAATTAACTACCATTCTATATATTTTGCATGGTAATGGGCAGTCCTGAAATTGTGGTAGAACAATTGTTTCAAAACCATCATTTCCTCCGCCATAATTTATTTATTATTTAGGCATCCGCGACTAGATATGGTAAAAAAATAAAATGGTAGTAACAGTAGAATGTAGTAACAGAGAATGAGTTCATAAGTTGATCTTTTTCTTTCCAGTCCAACCCGGCCACCCTCAAAAAATCCAAGTCTTCCTCCCTTCGCTCCAGAGCTTACAATTTCAATCCTATCTCCAGCCTCTCAGCTGCTATATCCATAGCCGCTGTCAAGATGAGGAATTCCTCCAGGAAACAGGACGATGGTCGATCTTCCAGTGGAAACTGGAGTGCCAGCAGCAGCACTCGGGCATCTGTGGACTCGGACCACCATCAAGCAGCCTCTCCAGTGGACGGCATCAGTAGTCCCTCTCGAAATTCGGTGGGCAAGGATTCTGTACTGTCGGACACTACTCACCAGGATCCGCACAATAGGTCAGTATTACTCCCCTCACATCCTAGTGGTACAATTGATCAGGGCATCTGGGCCGCGAAGTGATCCCTATCTCATTCATCATGAATTTAAGTTCAGTTTGTGCTGAGTGTTTACGGTCAGCAGGCAGTGAAGTTGCTGTTTATACACTTCAAGCACTTTGCTTGAGTAACTAAAAACAAATGGAAATAATAAAAGCTACTTGGCCTAAACTAGGTTTGCTTCAAAAAATTTAAATTGTAGTCGTCGTAGATGAGTAAAAAAGGTGTCAGCATAATTCATTTTTTAGGTTGATCGATCTCAGCAGTTGTGATTTTATTTTGCAGAATTTTAATTTTTAGAAAAGCTTTCTTCACGTAACAGGGCTAAAAGTATTTATGCATTAGGAAAAAAAACAAAACAAAACAAAAAACGCACCAGACTGGTGAGAAGATGATATCATTTAAACTTATTTTCGCGAAAAGTGGAATATCCATGACTACCAAGACTTTTTTTTAAAAACAGTTATAAGATGAGCATAGGACTGTTTTATGTCCGTGAGGAGCCTACTTGACCGAAGTGGTATCGCCCGCCAAACGCTTTGCGTGGAAGTAGCAGGTTCGAATCCCACTGTCACCCTGGATGTATCCTCCTGCTCTTCTTTTTCGTATTGGGCTATCTGTCCTTCTACTTGACAAAGGTTTTTACGCCTGCGAACGTGTCTTGTACCAATAAATCAAATTATATCCCCGAGTGAGTTAATATAATAGTCATGAACAGTTTATGATTAAACACATTTCAGCGTATATCATAACCCTAAATACCCAGCTATAATTGAAATGGTTTTACTACCAGTACATACCTGCCAACTTTTAAGCCCTTCCATTATCATTTTTCCCAGTGGTATTAAAATGGAATTAAAACTTCAATTTTAAGCAAACAAATACGTTGTATTTGAAAAAACTTAAGTTGACAACCATGGTAGTAACGCATATTAATATATGTGCTTAATTTTTGTAAGAATAGTGGTGATCAAAATCATCTAAAAATTAAGTTTATAAAAGAAAAAATAGTATATACTTACTACCACTTTAAATATGAAAATAAAATCTTCCGGAAAATCCGGAAGAGTTGGCAGGTATGCCAGTATTTCTCTTTTCCGTCTCACTTTCAGGACTATACATGTGACTACTAATTTACTCGAAGCCTGACATTGTCCCGCAGTGGACTGATAGTTAAGACACGGTTCCCAGCAGATCACCGAAATCAAGCATCACTGACTGCGGTCAGTGTGCGGGTGGGTGACCAATTGGATCAGTCTGCGTAGGGACTGAGGGTGTGCGGTATTGGTCCTCGTTAAACTGTGCTACCGTAAAGTGCTCGACCTCGCGTGCAGGTCGTTGGGCTACCGAAGCAGGGGTGCCATCTCCTCTGCAGAGGATCAAAATTGTGATAGCATGTCTTCGGATCATCCTCAAGGATTCCCAGACAGTCGCCAATAGCCCATTGTGCAGCTCTAGTGCGACGTAAATGAACTACAACAACGGAGCCTGACATTAGGTGCATGACGTCAACAAGACGAAAAAAATCCGCATTTTTATCTCCTATTCTTTTAGCCTGCTTTCAAGCAAGCATTGTTAGGTGAAGGCAACTCCAAGTCAGGCTTATAATGATTGGATCTTTGCATCACGTGGTTATTTTTTTGCCTATCATTTCGAAGTAGAGTTTTTTAACATCAGAAATGTTATAAATTTTACAAGTTTTTTTTTTTAGGCCTATGGCGTCAGAAGGTCCTGTCTGCTTTTAGTCCTTGTGTAAATGGTGTGTAAGATTCAAGCGTGAATGTAACCATTCATTATTGGTGTTGAGGAGAAAGAAAGAGTGATTAAAATCATCAAAAGTCATTCTTATTTTCTAGTTAGACTGAAATGCGTCTGTCACTGTTGGGAACCGCTTATGAATTATTTTAGCCTCAAATCCGGTTTAAGACGATTTTAATTCTTCCTTTGATCTTTCACCCATTTTAACGTAACTAATAATAGAAGATGAAGAAAGTGATCATAGTAGCTTGAAGTTTCGGTTGGTTAATCAGGGATTTCTATGTATAGTGAGCAAGAACAAGCACTCAGAATAACTTTTGATCTAATAATCGAATTTTTATGTACTAGAACTCAAACTGAATGGTTCAAGGGGTGACTTCAAATACTATAGTTAATATGCAAACGACATTTGAAATTACAAAGCTCCCAAGAACGTATTTTTTCTGAATAAACATATTTCTTTTCACGACAGATTTATATTCTTAACCTTCAAAACTTCGGGAATTGCCGCAATATGGAACTTTCTAGTTTCGAAAACATACGCTAGATGGCATTGGCAGTGAATCAGAACAAATTTGATACGGTTGCAAACGGTTAGGATTCCAAAAATTGGGTAGCAGCAGGGCAATGCTCATAAACCAATAAGACTTTTCCACATGTGTCAAATTTAAACATGTACCTTGATTTTCTGGACGCCATTTAAATAAATAAAAAAATGATAACAATAATAAACACAAACATCCTTTTTTTCAGATCCAGAGATGATATTTTGCCAATACAGTCTTTGACTTGCTCACCAGTAAAGCCCAGAAAATATCTAGGTGGATGGGAGGCACAAAATGGAAGAATTTCCAGCACACCAACCCCCGACCACACCTCCCAGTGTTCCTCAAGTACTCCATTGGTGCGGTCTCCTTACGTAGGACGCCGTGGCATCAACGACGACGGGGACTCATCCGTCTACTCAGTAGACACGGATGGTTACTACACATCCATGCACACGGACAGTGGGCTGTGGACCAGTGCAATCCCCACTTTGAAATCTGAAGACATCATCGCTGAAATGGCGAGATTTAGAGAACGCCAAGAATCTCAAAGTTCTGTGAGCACAGTTGATAACAGTAGCATCAACAGCTTTCTGTCTAAATCGGCCACGGAATGTTCATCGAACAGTGGTAGCTTAAAGAGAGAATCAGTAGAAAAGCTGCCACTGCCGACTGCCGATAAAGAACAAAATTCTAAACTGTGCCCGATGAAGTTGGAACAAGATTTGGAAGACAGCGACAAGTCGTACTCGCCTCAGCCTCAGAACGGATCTACATCAGAGTCAGATCATGAAGTGGGGGACCGGATTCGAGAAAAAACGGCCATCAGCGCGAATCGATATCCTTCCATGTGTGCTGTGTCACCAGAAACGAGTGATGATGAGAATTCAGAAATGAAAACGAAAACGATGAATTCGAAAGTGAACGTCATTGTGGCTGAAGTACATCGGGAAGACAACCGTCATGATTATTCCAAAGCTCCAAACCAAAATAAGACAGATTTCAAGACTGAAACGCCTCATTTACCTCAAAATAGTTCCTTTGCCCCCTCCTGGTCATCTAACTCGTCTACATCTATAAATATGTATAGAAGTGAAACTCCTGTTCCTTCAACTTTTTCTTCAACCATATGTCAGTCCACAGCAGTCAGTACTTCTACACCTCGTTCTGGCGTAAACATCACGACTTTTTCACCAGATTTTAATGACTCTGTCAGTCCACAACCTAAACATAATCCTAATGATTTTGGAAATATTAGTAAACAATCGCCCGTTAGGTTTAACAATAGTGAAGAGCTGATAGTTACCGAGCCCCCAACCTCTCCACTTGTCAAAAACAAATCCCTGATTCCGCTTAAGTATGCTCAAAGGATCACCGTGACCCCCATTGCTCGGAAAGATTATACCCCGGCTGGTACCGGAGTAACAGGGAGACCAGCTCCTTTGCAATATTCAGGTAAAGAATTACATTCACCCAAAATTGAAAAAACATTTAGTAGAAACCAAACTAAAAGCGATGGAGCATCAACTTATGTTTCTTTTAAAGCTCCTGACTCTCCAGCATCATCTGTTATCAGCGTTGTATCTTCTAATTCTGATAAGCCATTAGTATCTAGCCCAACAAATTCCCTTCAACGTCCCGTAGCCAGGGTAACTTTAGATCCCACTGGAAAAGTCGTTTATTCTTCCAATTCTCTTGAAAGACCTGTAAGTAATAGAGTCAGCCAAACAAGTGAGGCTTCACCCAGAGTTTATGCAACCATGCCAAAACAACAAAGTAATAACCATATCAATAAACCAAAAGAAATTTCAAGTGTTGATGGAAACGGGCAGGCTGCTTCAATAAATAAAGTTGAAAGTTCTGTTCCCTATCATCAAGATAATAATCCAACTTCAAGCTTCTCTTCTTTCAAATCCAATAATTCGAAAGATTTTACTTTCAGGCCTTCTAGAGGTGGAAGATTTTGCCGGTCATACTTCCCTTCGCACCTCATTTCAACTAATTCTTCCAGAGGAGGAGGACATCAACAAGCTTCAAACAGAGCACCATATTCGCCAGCTGCGTCAACTTTGCAAGAAAACAATTCTTCTCATACATTACAAAAGCCCCTTGATGGCTCTACTGCACAAAATCATCCTAGGTTGTGTCCAGAACTATCTAATCACTCAGCTTCGAGGCCTACTTCTTTTAATCACGCCAGTTCAGTGCCAAACACTCAGAGGTCTGTCATGAATAACCCAAACCAACACAATACAACGACTAATTCAGGTATATGGCCAAACAGGAACTATTTCTCTCCAATCAACAATAGAGAACCCAGCCTACAGAAGCAGTCTCCCACAGAATCTTACGCCTCAACTCATATTACGCCCTATTCACCAAATCGCACTTCACTTAGCCCTCCAGATTTAATACCATCTGGTGAATCTCCACCATCAACATTAGACATTACTTCACCTGCCATGAGTAAGAGACTGATTCCTGAACCCAAATCGCCTCTGACTTTGACTCCTCCAACAAAGGAGAATCTGAAGTCTTTATCTGCCAATGAACTTTTCGCAATTATCCATAATTCCAAAAAGAAACTTAATATAAAGACTGATTCAGATAAATCTATGTCCCCCATGTCTTCGAGATCTGTGTCGCCAGCCTTGAGCCAAAGTTCTCTCTCCAGGTTGCAGCCTGTAGAGACAGGAATTCTCTCAAGGCGAACTGACGTCAACTCTCCGAACGTGTGCAATAGCATGTCTTCCCCTGCAACTAAAAGACTGAATGCCCTAGAGAAACCGGCAACCAAACCAACCAGTATGCGGGACTTTAAAATGCTGCTCTTGCAAGCTAGAACAGGGAGCACGAATGGCAATTCCCGGCCATCTGCAGCCGAATTGCTTAAGGTATCACCGCCAAAAAACTCGCCAGGATTATCGAATATCAGCTATAAATCACCCACGCCTTCACCTTTAAAAACGCCAAGCAACTCATTTATTTCTTCTAATCCTAATTACTCTCCGGGACATGGAACTGTGCCTACAAAAAGGATTATGAGGACTAGGTCGCCTTATTTATCTCGTTATGATTCGGCATATCCACCGATTATCGAAGATTGTTCAGAAGAAACTGAGTCCTATGATGTTGTGAGTGAGTGCCTTAATTCAAGTCCAAAGTACTATTCTACAAGCAGCCATGATACTATTACTAAACCCTCACCTGCAAAAGCTACTAGTACATGGGTTTAGTAATGATGTAAATATATTTTTAGAGATAGATTCTATGAATTGCATTAATTTATTAGTTTGTTTTCATACTAACATAGTTTTTTTTATTATTTTTTTTTTCTGTGAATCTTATGGTTGTCTTGGGAAAATTTTGCAATAATTTGTTGTGGGAATATGAGCTAGATATTTTTGCGGTGATTCATTTGCTTTTCGGTACTATTTTCATTGCAAAAATGATAGTTCATTAGTCTATGGGTAAATTCACCATTTATGATTCTCGTATTTGCAGACTTTAAAATCATAGAATACAGTTAAAAAATTTCAACAATTCTGATAATTTTTGTGAAAATAAGTAAATTAGTCTAATTGGTGTCATAAGCACTTACTCCAATATTTAGCAAGTTTCATTAGCTTAAAAAAACTTAATAAACTAGAAACTGGGTGTTACGGACGCAACACAATATGTTACGTCTATAACAGCATATTTTTAATTTTTTTTAAAAAATTTTATATATAAAAGTATTTGGAGTGAGTATAAATTATACCAAGACTTACTTTCACAAAAATTATTAGAACACTCTCGGAAATAAAACGCTCACTTTTGACAATTCAGTAATCCTTGAGCTGTATTTCGTTAATTTTGAGAATCATTTCGTCACGAAATCACGTGATTTGTGACGAAACGAGGATTCTTAAATATACTACGCAAATGTTTTCTGAACTCGGAACTTCATCGCCTTGGGTAATTGTTAACTAGACGATCGAAACTAGAATGACGAAATATTTCTTTTCTTTTGACGAAATTCGTTCCCTCTAAGAAGTGACGTTTGTTATTTCGTCACTTTGACGAAATATTCGCTCGGAGCATGTACCAGGAAACGGTTTTGTCGAAAAACGAAGAAAGTTTCGTGAAATTTGGGTATCCATTTTTTACAGCGAACAGCACGAATTTTATAATTGTGCTATAAAACTTTAAAAGTGAAAATACGACATTCGTAAATGGTGGAATTGCTCTGATGTTGTGAGTTTTTTTTCTTTCTTTTCTCCTCAGATGACGTAATTGGATTCATTTTTTGCTTTTCATAATTTTCACTTAAACCATTAACTAAGCTACAGTAAGTACAGTAGAACCTCGCTAATCCGAACTAATTGGGATCTTTGCCTTAAAGTTTTTAATTTCGCAGTCGTTTGGCAAATTTGTACAAAATATTTTTTTTGCCAAGCACAGATAATACATGAAACAACATATATCTGTTTTAGAAATCTTTCAGATTGTACCACTCAAAGATTTTTAACTGCATAACAAATCAAAATAGACTGATTTTATATGATGTTACAATCTTTAAAAACGAAGACTGGTTATTTCGGTAACTCAAAACATAGTCACGAACTATTTTTTATAGAAAATGTTTACACTAGTTTGAATGTCTAATAAACGAAAGCTTTTTGCCCAACTCAATGCCTTAAAACAATTGTTAAATGAATTTTTGTATTTAATTATTATGTCATTGGATTGGCCTAAAGGTATTTTAAACAAAGTTATATACATGTTTGATGAGTAATTCATACTTTTAGAATTACAAAAAAATCAGACTGAACCATGCTTGCCAACTTTTGCTATTAACGAGACTGATTTTATAAAGTGGTAGTGAACGGGAATTGAATTAAAGAATTTAAAAACAAACAAACAAGGTCTTAGACAGATCACTCAACAACTACATATAAGACTTTTATGTATGTGCTGTTTTTCGAAAGCTCCATCATCATATGAAATTATGCATTTTTTTGCAAATAATATGCTACTTTTATAACTGCTGTGAGTTTGCAACTGTTAGGTCGAGTTTAGTCTATCTAAAGCCAGCGATGTCTATGCTCATCGGGAAAATGGCGCAAAACGTCAATATGGAGAAAAAAAATTTATTCAAAAACTTACTACAATGGTGCATTATCTGCCAAATTGGCGATTTTTAAAAATGTTTAATAACTTTTATAATAGTTAAGTTATTTGTCTGTACTAAAGCACATATAATTCTTCACGGCAAGATTATATATATACATAATTTAAAATCATCGCATTGTTTCAAGCGTAAGGCACTAAAACTATGGCGTTTTTATTTTCCTTGGCGACAAAGCTTCGAAAAACAGCGCTAAAAAAGACGGCCTGAATACGTCAAAACCTGTTTGACTGCTGTAGAAAAGGGCATAAAGTTAAAGCAGTAAAATCAGGCAATAAAACTGGTTTTGATTTTTTTTTTTATCTTGAGCTTAGAACTCAACAGATTTCAATAACTTTCTGTGCTTCCCTCCTCTAAATACTAATTTGTGACATCTAACTTCTATACTTTTTCTACTTCATTTTTAAAAAAAGAATCTAAATATATATGTTAAGAGCGGTCATTGCAAGATACCCTGTAAATCGAAAAGCTTGTCAGAAAACATATTAAGGAAATTATAGCTAAATAAACCTTGTATATTTTTGCAATGTAATATTTTTAAAAACAGTATTTAGAACTTGATTATTGTGTTGAAGGTTTTGAATGCATTTACATTCCTTATTTATTTTGTGCTTAATAAATATTATTAAAAAATTTAATGTTTCTGTTTATTTTCGATGCCAAGAAGTGCAACCTAAAAAAATCATTGGGTATTTTTGAGTTTTCACTTGATAACACCATTATATACAGAAATATCTAATTACCTACATAAAGTTTTTTTTTGTAATCATCAAAACTACTTTCCTAAGTAAAATTGAAAGTGTGGCTTACAATTATGTTGTCTTCAGCCTTTTCATATGTAATCATATAGTCAGTGATTAGAAGTATACGGTCACTACCCAGATAGCAAAATAAGGTTTATTTTCACTCAACAAAAACCTTTTAATGTAAACCTAAAAAGGTTTGCAATACGGTTTACGTGTAAACCTTCTAGCCTTAAAACGAGATCTGTGACAATTTTCTCTATTCTACCCTTATTACCCTAATCCAGAACCTTGGAAAACAACCTTCTATATAAAAACCTTAAATCGAGATTTTCATGCGAGAAAAAATCCTTTAATAAAGCTAGTCTCAAGGTGAAAATAATCTTAAATATAGGTAATTATAAGGTTTATTTTCACAAAGTCTTGGTATGCTCTGATAAAATCCACCTTGCCATGAAACTTTAATGGACGATGCAATTCGATCCTATCGCCAGTGTGACGTCATCTAAAACGTCATTATGGACCTAAAAGTGACAATACTTTTTCAAAAAGCTTTGAAAAATAATTGCTAATTCTTTTAAGATGAAAGGTTTGAAACTGAAATAAGGTTTGAAAAAAGGTTTTTAGTACAAACCTTTTCTTGACAATAAAAAGAAAACTCCGACACAAGAATCCAGTATAACTAATATATTAATAAAATGTGGAAGTCGAGGGACGGAAAAAAAAATGTATTTGAAGAGTTTCAGATGACAAGAACTCTGAATACAAAAAAAATTCCTCAAGAATATTTGAATTAAAAAAATTTTACAAAATGAATACAAAACGTTTAAAATGGAAACTATGTTTAATCTACATCCTTTCATTTGAATTTAATTCCAAAACTAGATTACTGCAGTAAATGTCAAAATTGAAGAAAAAAAACCAGGGGAGGATGTCTTCTTAAGTAAGCATTAACGTAAGTAACATACTTTCTTAAGCAAGCATGGGAGGGGAAATTGCAAAATTTTCTAATTTTGCCCTATATCTTCGCATGCTTAGGTTAACAATCTCCCGTCATTATTCAAATTTAAGAATTAAATTCAAATCAAAGATGTCCATCTTTGAATAAAACAAAATGGGCCCTTGTTTTTTTATTCCTTCTATAAAATTTTAAGTTGAATATTCCTTAGGAATCTTTTGAGTTCAAAACTGCTGATCTCTAATACTTTTTATTAATTTTTTTTTCTTTTTCTAACTTGAAATTTTATTCCAAATTTAAACTTTTTTTTTGTGTGAAATTTCTTGCTGCATTTTTCACTTTAAGTAATTGTAATATTTTACATGAACATAGCTCATACTCTGATTGTCAGCAAAAATAAGCAAATCACAAACTTCACCCTCCCCCCTGCCAGGAGCTAATGCATAGCTATCAACATGGATAGGAAAAAAAATCCAGTAGATTTTACAAAATAATATAAATTTTATGATAGCTGTTGCATAATGTACTAAATATTTTACACATAGGGATTTTTATAGTTACCTAAATAGAAAAATTGCAATATTTTCCAGTTATTAATGACATTAAACATACTTGAAATGCTATGTATTATACTCATAATTTCGAATACTAAAAGGCATTTTAATTCATCAAAGATAGTTAAAAGATTTTTTTAAATTAATTTAATAAAAATAAACTGAACATTTTATAACAAAAAAAAAAAAAAAAAAGCTTTGAACTGAATTCTATAAAAAGAGGCTCACTTCATTATGTATTAGTAATACTTATTTAAATATTCAAGCAGTAATCTGTACAAAAATTCTATTTCAATAGGGATTTTTTTTAGGAAACTTACTGAATTTTAGAGAATTTTCTGAAATGCACAAAAACAAGGAGAATTTTAATTAAACCAGTAGAAACTTGAAAAATCCAGTAGTCTTCTGGAAAATCCAGTAGAGTTGGCAGCTAAGCTAATGTAATATTTGAGCAGTAATGTAATACTGAATTTTAATTAAACCAGTAGAAACTGGAAAAATCCAGTAGAGTAGTTGGCAGCTAAGTTAATGTAATATTTGAACAATAATGTAATATTGAATTTTAATTAAACCAGTAGTTATTGGAAAAATCCAGTAGAGTTGGCAGCTAAGTTAATGTAATATTGAATTTTAATTAAACCAGTAGAAACTGGAAAAATCCAGTAGAGTTGGCAGCTAAGTTAATGTAATATTTGAACAGTAATGTAATATTGAATTTTAATTAAACCAGTAGTCTACTGGAAAAATCCAGTAGAGTTGGCAGCTAAGTTAATGTAATATTTGAGCACCGTTAATTCATAAGTTATGCACCCTACATTTTTAGGTCCGTCTAAAATAAGAAAAGGAGAAATTAGCTTTATACAAAGTAGTATTTGAAATATTCACCTGATCATATTTTTTTTCATTTTCTAAGTAGTGTGGGTAATTATGAAGCAGTATTACGTGCATAAAAGAAAGAGAAAATATTTTATTGTTAACAAAATATTTTTTATTTCATCTCTTACATCCACACAAGATATTTACAAGCAATTTTCTCGCATAAAACATTTATATAAAATAGCGATTAAGTATTACGTTAATCTGTACAAAATTCCAAGTATTCACAAACATTGAGAGTACATCGATGAGAAATTATTATACAAATATAAATTAGATTTATACAAAGACAACATTAAAATGGAACGGTTGTTATGTAAAAGATTTTACAAATAAACGCATGATAAAAAAATAATGAAGCAAAGGCTATGTTAAAAAAAGTTAATTTTAAATCACAACATTTATAATTCTTGGACGGAAATCTTTTTTTCATGTCAAAGCAGTTATTATTTTATAGATAAATAGATGACGATTGCATTATAAACAAGATCACAATAACGATCAGATCTGAAGAAATTCGTAAACATGAGTAATAATCGTACAATATATACATTATAATCAATGCAAATTTCATTTAAGAATTAAAATGATTTAATTCATATAATCACACTCATATGAATCATTAAAATGTAAACAATTACGGATGAAACGGGTATAGAATATTGTATACAAATAGAAAACTTTGCCACAAACACTTAGACTTGAATATACATTTATCAAATGAAGTTGCTAATAATGCATTAAGAAATATTTGTTTTTTTAATTAATGGCAAATTGAGCACTTAAATTGGGAATATTAAAAACTTGTCATTTTTTTAAAAATGTTTATAATTTAGACAAGTAAAATTTTTATTGGTCAAATTGATTATTTCATTTACAGTAAAGTACAAATTAGCAAATAATCAAACATGCAGATATATTCTAATAACCTACATATATATAAATGTTTATGTTTTCATGTATTTCATTTGTTTTAGCAGTATATTGAAAACAAAATTGGAAATTTAAAAAAAAAGAAAAAGAGATTTAGGTGTTACAAACAAATTAATCAATCAACAGTCATCTGTCGTTCTTATTAAACCATTTTTTTCCCCCGAAGTTGCTAAAAAAATTTTTATAACCAAAAAAAAAAAAGGAAATTGCAGTAGTTTGAATAATTTGAATACATAAAATCAAAATATTAAAAAGCAGCAACCTGAGGTTTGTAAAATATTACAGAGGAAATTTACTAGAAAAACAAAGGTCATGAATTTTATTAGTATGAAATTATTTTGATCTTATTGCTCAAAAGTAGTAGGAGAGAGGAAAAAAAATTTTTTTTTTTCCATAGCAACTAAAAAAAAAAATTGTTTTTTCACATAAAACTTATCTAAATCCCATAAAAATTTTAAGAAACTATGATTTATGCTAAAAGAAAAGGACAAATTTCATTCATATTATTTGGTTAATTAGTACTCCACTGTAGTTATTCATACTTTAGCTAAAATCTTAGATTATTCTTACAAGCAAAGAAATTTTTTTTAAAATCTAATGTCTACATGCATACTAAGCTTGTAAAAAGAGCTCACAGATGATGCACAATCTCGACAATAAAATATATTTTTTTAAATATAACTAGCAAGCATTGTCAATTGCTACTAAAAAATACCGTAATAAAAAAAACGAAACAGAATTTTTGTGGACTCTTGATTCTCGATGACAAACTAATTTCATAAGAAACTGGTGAATAAACAACTAACTTCAACCAGCTCAGTTTAAATGGTTAAAATATTCTTAACAAAAGAAACAACTTTGTACTAAAACAAAATTTCAGTTTTCTTTCTCAGCTGAGGTGTGAGTGTAAAGTTGGTCTCAGTGGTAAGCAACCGTCTACCCACATGTTGGGACTCTCTAGCATGGATTGCCAGAGGGAGGACTCGTCTCTTCTAGAATCCATCCAGTCAACTGGTACACCATGGTACAGACCTTTAAAATAATAAAATGTTACACCATTAGATGCAATACACAACCCAGAGGTGATTAAGTAAAATCATTAATGACACATTTCAAAAAAAAATTATATCATTATAAATTTAAATCATTGATATTTTCAAAACAAGAAATTCTAAATAAATTATATGAAGAATGATGTAAATAAATAATTATGCATAAGTTTACTTTCATCTCTAATCACATTTATTATTCTACCAGAAAAAAAAATTATTTGCAAATGAAAGAGATGCCAAGTATAAATTCTAGAACTAATATTTTTAAATAAAAGATACAAGATTTTTATACAGAAATGTGATCGATGAATTCATGAAACTTTTAGACCTTGGATTTCTGGAGCACAATCATCTATGACAACAGGAGCAATGTAGTAATTCAAAAGATATCATGCATGTAATCATGTAATTAAGATTGCACAACCTTTGTTAGAAAAGGGTCAGAGTAAAAAAAAAAGTTGCTATTAAAACTGATGAGAGTAAAGCATCCATGCAACAACCAGTTGTTGATCAAAGGAGTCATGGAGGTTAAGATTTGACAATGACTACACAGCGTCTTAAGGGGCCTTTTGCCTCCTGGCCTACTTAATTGTCTAAGAGGTGGAAAATTCACAGGGTGAGTAGCCAAAATATTCGACAGTTTTTGACAATTGACGGTTTTATCCTGCTTTAACCGTCACGTCAAAAAAAATCTTTTGGCATTGTTTTCGACAATTGTCAAAAATCATGCAATTTTGAATCGTGTAATACGAATGGCGTTTTCATACACTATGGACCGACAATATGCCGAAATAAATTGGGGTTGAATTAATTATGAAAACGTTGAATAGAACAATGTGAACTGTGTCCTTTTGCATAATTCGAAGTGAAAATCATAGTGAAAGAAAATCTCATTTTGCAAAAGGGAAAATTAAGTACTTTTTAAAAACACCCAATGAAAAAAGCACCTTTAAGGGCTTTTAAAAGCGAAAATCTTAAATAAGCACCTTTAAGCACTTTTTAAAAACGCTACGCACCCTGATTCAAAATATGTTTTAAATTGTTTCATTTATTGCATGTAAATACAAGGTATAAATGTAAAATACAAGGTTGTCATCCAATCGCAATTTGAGATATAAAGTGTGCAATATTTTAATTATTTTTTCACTTTTTTTTGCAACAAAATTATAGTAATACAATTCAATTAGTAATTTTGAATGGTAGTTAAATAAATAGTACACACTTGTCAATTTTTAGATCTTTGATAAATATTTTTGCCTTTAGAGAATCAATGTTAACAGTGCTGGAAGTTCAAAATATAAAAATTAAGGACACAATTTTTCTCCAAACTTAAGGACAATTTATGGATGCTGATTCTCTAATGGGAGCAATTAGTACAATATCGCCATGAGGTCGCAGATAAACAATTGGTGATAGTTTTAGTTCCAGCACTTAAGTGAGTAGCAAAATACAGGGATTCTCTAGTGAAAAACCTTAGAGTGTGATATGGGGGGAGATATGAGCTTGCTATATATTTCTCCCACATCGAATGCTTTTATGCTATAAAATCAAGAGTAACTGTCTCTAACACTGGAAATAGATTAATATCATACTTGACGAGAAATGAAGACACTACTGCTCATTTTGTTATTTACTTTGCTTCATGGCATATAACATAATGTTTGAAATTTCTTTAATTCTTTTTTAGATTTATTCTTCCTGTTAACTTCAACAAAAATTTGGAAAATAACAAAAACAGGACATTTATTGAAATGTTTAATAATTAAGGACAGCTTTGAGCCCCCTATTTAGCATCGTACAAATCAGTCTTAATCTGTTTAAACTCTAATAAAACAAAATTGAAAAACACATTTTTAGTTATAAATTATAAACTCATAATCAAAAATCACATAATTTTATTGTTTTACATTATAGAAAAAAAAATCTATCGACATTCTAAAAATTACTAAGCACTATTTCGTTTAATCTGATAAAGTGTTACAGTACAGGACCCGTTATCCGGAAATCAGAAAACCGGAAAACCAAAAAACCGGAACGAAATTCGATAAATTTTCTCGCCATTTTTTTAAAAAAAGATTTTTTTTCCTCATAAGATTTTAGGATTTTTCTTTCTTTTTTGAAAGATTTTTACCTTACCATCATTTTGGAAATAATCATTAGTGTATTACTTCATCGTTTTTTCTTCTTTTTAAGAGTATTTTCAAAAACTTTTTTTTAAGTTGGGTTAAACAATAAAAAAAACGGCTTTTTGTAGCGATTCAGAAAACCGGAAAAATCAGTTATCCGGAATAGCGATGGTCCCGACCGTTCCGGATAATCGGTTCCCTACTGTATTTTCAATCTCGCCTGAAAGACATAGAGCTGTCGAATGACACTTTATCATCAAAATCAGTCAGTTGCAAAAAGAGAAAAACTTAAAATCTAAGATGGGAAATAAAGAGGCTTCTTGAATGGAAAATTTTAGGTACTTTTATTTGTTTGAATAAAAAGGTGAGAGGATGAAGGTTCGAAGTGATTATGAATTCACTGAACTTAAGTCAATTAGCTCTCAATCTGTTATTTTTACATTGACAATAAGAAATAAAGATTATGCCTTATTTTCTGTCAGCAAGGTTTTAATTGATGAAATCTATAAATCCCTAACAATTGTTTACCCATTCAACACATACATTGTTGACATTATTAACGTTTTAATTTGATGCAAAAATACTCTTTTTAACCCATCAAGAGTTGATTTGCAGATGCACTTGGGACTTTCTTCTGCTAAAAAAAAAATTATTCACTTGGTACCATCATCCAATGACATCTCCAAAGTTTAATAATGTTTTCCTTGGGGGGGGGGATTAATATTGTAGAGCTAAATAAGAAGTAAAGCTATAGCGATTTTAATAATTTAATTTAAATCACGACTTAAATTGCATGAACTTTAAAAAAAAAAAATTAAAGGATCTAAGAAGGGATAATATATTTATATATGTCACTGACATATTATTATATAAGTCATAAAGCAACCTAAATAAAGAACATACACACATATTTTTTAGGTTGTGATATTTCTTAGAATCTAATTTCATTGATACTGTGACTGATTGACTGCCGGTCAAGGTTGACTTAGCCTTTGATCCCTTCAGTAGGTCAATAAAATGAGTACCAAGCATGCTGGGGGATTAAACACTAGGAGTTCCGAGTTTGGCTGACCACCCAACCAGAACATCTGCTCCTGTACCCCAGAGCCCAAGGTCAAGAAAACTGAGATAGGCACAGTAGGCCTTAGAAGTATACGGAATTTAATTTCATTCATAATTAAAGGTTTAACCTAGAGGATTAGAAAAGAGGGAGGGGAAAAGAAAGCATATGCAGATTAGAATGAAGAGTAACTTTTAAATTACTATTTAGTAATAGTTGCATGTAAAATGATTAGTTATTTTACCATAAAAAAAAAGATAAACATTTCAATATTTTGTTTCATTTTTATTCTGTCTAACATGCAAATTAACTATCTAGTTTTCCAATTCATGAAGGAGTTGAGTTTGAATAAATACAATCTGATTTTATTTACTTAAAGATAAGTTTGTAATAATCATAAAAAATATTAACAATTTAGCAAGGAGTATTAAGCAATTTTGTTTCAAAATTGTTGTTAAATATTATTAAGCATTAACAATTCATTATTAATGCTTTGATTATTAATCGTAATAAATAAAAAAAAACATTCAAGAAATGATATATATAAAAGAAAAATTTCATTAAAATGAAAAATAAAAAATGGATATTTTTTACTTGAAAAAACTGTGATTTTTAAAATAATAAATAAAACTGAAGTATGATCTCCCAAGAAACTTTTTTTTCCAAACAGGCAACCACTAGGCTCTTCAATGATCTCAATCAGTGGTGGAAAAACTACACTATTTTTGTAGTTTACTACAACTACAATTACTGTGTTACAAATTTAGTTGGAATTGTAGTAGTTTGAAATTGTAAAAACTACTTCACTACTTTAAAGAGACGAACTTACACTAAGTGTAAGGAAATAATTAAGAAATATTTATTCATGTTTACATGAGCCAGTTTGTTATTCAAAAAAATTTTAGTTCGAATTTTTTCATTTAATCTTCAACCTTTTTAATGCTCTTTTATTTCCTCTAAAAAATTAGGTACACCGAAATACATTTCCTTCCTTTTAAATAACATCAATGCTTCACGATTCTACATTCCCCTGTGAAAGTGTGATCAAAGTGATTAATTATCTATTTCTCATAATGGCTAGTGCAAAGATTACTTATACATGATTCTAAGCACGTAATTCCCGTTAACGCTCAGCTGTAGTTGCAGTTAGTTATATTCACTGCATCGTTGCACACAACAAATTTGAAAAATTAGTTGTGTTAGAGCCATGCATCTTTACTAAACTATCGTTAGAAGTTGTTTCCAGGAACCACTACAAACTACTTTGTTTTTCGTATCACACTACTCACAACACTAAAAACTACAAAAAAAGTAGCGGCTACAGTAGTTTCATTATTTGTAGTGCGTTTCTTCCGACCACTGATCTCAATGTATCAAAAGAACAAGTTATAGCAATCATTTTGACTACTCACCCGAGCCAGTGTTGAGCCTGACACCACCCAGAAAGTGATTGCTCGTGATCTTGTCGTAATCCCAGACAGTGAGTTCCAGGCTTCTCTCCCTTAGATCATCCACGCTCAGATCTTCATAGATGACCGTGTAATACCACTTGGGGTGTCTGCTCTTCTTCACAATGGGTGTCTTCTGTTTACTACTTTTGCTCTTGTCAGGCAAGAGATAACTACAATAAAACAAAAACATCAGGCAAACTCTTGACATGTTTAAACTTAATGAGTTATCACTGCAAAAATATTTAATTCAAACAAAAACACAGCTGCCAATAAATGGCAAAATCAACGGTATTCACGAACGACAAAATATAAAAATCAGTAATTAAACAATTTCTCGCCAACCCCCACTTCTTCGTTGAAAACGCATGAGAAATGCGCCATATAAAAATATTTTGAATTAATATAGAATTATTATGAATAATTTATAAAATACTGAAAACATATTTCACAATTGTTTTACAAATTTCTTAATTCTTAATAGGAACCTTGTATTGTTTACCATATTTTGAGAAATGTTTCGATTAAATATGACTTAAATTATTAATAAACAGCTTTTTAATTGTTTCAAATTTTAAAATTTTTGAAAAAATGGCCATTGCTAAAAATGCTACAATATATCACCGGCCAGTAACAAAATGTTCTAATTTTGCCCTATAACTGATAACAAGAAATTAAAAATTATAAAACTCCAGATTTTGTAGTAAAATAAGAATCGCTCAGTATCAAAGATTAAAACTTGTTTCATTTTGCCGATAAATTCTATTTCTTATACATTTTAAAAATAGTAATATTTTCGTATATGGAGCAATACGTTTAAATAATAATGATAACATTAAAGATCAAATTTAGTTAAAGCACTATAAAATAATAATACTTAAAGACTATGAATTTGGAATAAATTTGTGATAACAAAAAAAATTAGAATCAGGGCCTGATTAAGAAAATAAACTGTTAAGAGACCCCTCGTTACTACTCTAAACAAAATTTACCTATAGTTTAATTATGAAGTGTTTAAAATTATTTATAACGTAAGTAAATTATGATAGATTAGTAAATTGGAGCTTAACTCATAATTCCACTAGCTTAATGAAAAATACAAAAAGAAATTATTTGTAACATTAGGGGTCCCAGGCCTGGGCTTCTCAGGCTTTATGATAAATCAGGTACTGGTTAGAATGCAATCAGAAAAGAAATACATAATGAACTTAAAATTAAAAAAAAGCAAAACGAAGCTTTACATATCATACCTGCCAACTTTCACTCTTTCCGAGAATGGATTTTAAGAGTGGTTGTAAAACAATAATTGAAAAACAATCTGACTCAAAAATACATTTATATTTTGATCTCGTTGAAATTCGCTTGAGCAAGGATTATTATGCTTTCATATATTTATTGTAATTATTCATATGTAGTGGTGGTCAAACTCATTTATAATTATCATTATAATTCAAAAAGTTAATTGGAATAAACTGAGTATTGCTACCACTTTAAATATGAAAATAAAATCTTCCGGAAAATCATGAAGAGTAGGCAGGTATGACATATGACCCAAATAACAAAAGGATATTAATTAAAAGATCTTGAAATCATTTGAACAATATTCATGAATTTAATAAATTACAGAAATTTTATAAATTCCAAAACAATTCATATTAAATGTAACAAATTAAGGATGCTTGTTAAAAATGCACTATATAGGAACAATTGATAAAAATTAATGGTACCTAATAAAAATAGCACAAATAAGGTACTTGATAAAAATGTATAATAAATTAATGACATGCAATAAAGAGTAACAAACAAAAGGTACTTGATAAAAATAAATAATAAATTGATGGCACTTAATAAAAACTATCAAATTGAAGGTTCTTGATAAAAATGTATAATAATTAAAAGACACTTTATAAAAAATAATAAATTAAAGGTACTTGATAAAAATGCATAGTAAATTGACACTTCATAAAAAGTAACAAATTAAAAGCACTCGATAAAAATGCAATTAAGGGCACTTCATAAAACTGTCATAAATAGAGGACACACTATATAAATGTAAGTAATTCGAGGGCAGATAAACTTTAAGCGTAAGAGAATGCAGTGAATACCTTTTGCAGAAGGCGTCAAGAGGGCTGCTGCTGTTGTTGGTGGAGATATTTCTGGCCTCCTTCACAAGAACGTGAAGGGCACCTCTCACAGAGATGACAGGAGCAGGTCTGAAACGGGACTCTAGACTCAAGTCCCTTGGCACATATTTCAAGGCGATGAATAACTCGCCTCGGTAGTTCAAGGGGCTCGTCAGAGACTCAGCCTGCAATCATATATAATTACAATTTCAAAAATAAAATTATATCTATTATGAAGTATGACAAAAAAAAAAAAATATGAGAAAAATCATACATAAAAAAAAGAGTACAAAGTAAGAATACAAAATTGATTTCAAAAATTTACTTTTAGGTTTCATTTTTAGGAATTTTTAGGTTTAGTGACTTCCTAAAGTCTCTTGAGAATAAAAACATTTAAAAAAAGAATTATAAATCTGTTTTCTTTTTTTTATCATTTATTTTATAAACTGCTATTATTTTATATATTATTATTATTTTATACATTATTATTTTCTAAATTTTGATATTAGAAAAACTAGTTTTTTTTAAAATCATGTTTCCATTAAATCCAGTAGATTTTAAAACATAAATATAACTATTGCAATATCCAAAAAAGAATGAAGCAAAACTGATTCAAGAAACATTGAGATTGATAGATAAAACTTACAACTTCACACAAATGAATTACTAAATGATTCAATAAGAAACCTTATTTAAAAATGCACGCTGCTAGCACCCTGACTTCAATCTTTATCAATTCAATAACTTAAAGTATCTTTTAAACAGTTTTTACATAATCTAAAAAAGTGTGCAACAGAAAATTTTGGTTGTGTTGTTTACAATATAATCGCAAATATTGCTAAAAAAAGGAAATGATTTTTATAAAAAGAAGAACACAATAAAAAGCAGAAAATTGCAGATCTCTAGCTTGAGTGGTAAGTTAGCATACCAATAATACAAATTTAATAACATAAAATTTTTTTTTTTAATTTTAGTGCAAAAGATAATCATCCTTACCCTTTCTTGAAGGGGGTACCACCTGAGTGTAGGAGAATCAAGCAGACGATAACCAAGTGGCAGTGAAATTTCCCCTAAGAAATCATTCCTACCAAATAGATCACTATTCCAGACAGTAAGCCAAAGAGTTCTTGATTCTAATTCATTTTTCAAAACTGGAAACTAAAAAACACAGAAAATAAATTAATAAAAGCAACAAAAAAAAGTAATTTTTAGTATTTTGCAATTTATAAATTTTTTTTCTTCTTAATAACTACTTTTACCACATAATTTTTCTCTAAATACACAATGATGTTAAGAGCATGAGTTAAATCATTTTTAAATTATGCTATAAAAATATTTATCGTATTTTTAAATAAAATAATAGTTGAGTTAAGTTATAGCTACATATGGACCTCGCAATGCAGAAATAAATTCACAATAAAAGATGGTGCAATATATTCGAAAGCTTTGAAAAATCTTTTTTAGCATGAATTGGTTAAAAATAGTAATTATAATAGTATATAATTTGCTCGGTAAATTTTTAACTTGTAAAGGAAATTTTCCCTGTAGTCCCTGTAAAAGAAAATTTCGTTACAGTGAATTTTTTTCTTTAACGAAATTCTTAATTGGAACATCAAATAACATTAAAAATATTCTCCAGATAATGAAGTAGTTTCTATTCCTTATAATAGAGAAATACATGTAGTTTCAATTATAAATTAGTAATATTTTGTTTCAGGGTTGGCACGATTTCAATCATGATTAAAATTGCAATAAAAATATTTTTTTTTACACGAAGGCATTGATATAAATAAATTATGATCCTTTTTTAATAAAAAAAAATTCTTTTAGTTAAACTATTTGATTTTCAAAAAAATAATCATTAAGTTCAAAATATTTTTATACAATAAAACATATTCCTTACAGCAGGGGTCGCCAAACTTTTTTGATCATCGACCCCTATATAATTTTTCGAAATCTCCATCGACCCCCACAAAAGTAATTTTCTGTTAATTAAAATAAAACTCTATTAGATACTGTGTTTGTACATTTATTTTATGATTTTAAACATTTATTAAAGTAATAGTACATTGTGTAACAATAGTTTTATGAAAAATATATTAATATTGAAATTTAAATACCTTATTATTAAATAATAAGTAATTATGCATAAGTAGATATAATAAGTAAAGTAACTAAAGATTTACTGCTTCTTGATCAATCAGATGGGTGTGACTGGTGTTTTTTTTGCAAGGTTCGCTACATTGGGTTCAAAATTGGTCAATTTTAATTTTCGACAAAATTGGTCAATTTTGTAATTTTCGTAAAAAATACAAAGTGTGCTATAGTTTTGTCGCGGGCTGTACTAATCCATATTATTAATGCTTACCTTCTTTCTTGTGCATTGATAATTAAAATTGATATCTAAACCAAACGAATGGTTTTATCGAAACAATAACTAATTATCCAAAACTAAAAAAGTTTTAATAATGACTCTGCAAATATACAACACTGTTCACAGTTTGCAAAGATAGCTGAAACTGCGTCTGATATTTGCGTTTCTAACGTCAATGATCGTCACATGTGACATTTGGACAAGTGCATATATGCGTATGACTTATAAACCTGAAGTGATGAGTTCGTGCCACTGCGCGGTGGTACGTAAATACTTGTTTCACCCCAATCAATATGCGTTTATTAATTTATGTTTTATAAGGAAACTGATATTGACTCAATTATAAAAAAAATTCACAAATTTTACATACTTAATTAGGTATGTGTGATTTGCGTATTGAGAACTGTTTTTTTTTCCCACACACAATCGACCCTTCCGATTCGAAACGACCCCCATTCGCCCCCCTGTCTCAGATCGACCCCCGCTTTTGTTAAATAGACCCCTGGGGGTATATATAGACCACTTTGGCGACCTCTGCCTTACAGTATGATTTTTTATAAAATTCTGATTTCACTGATAACAAATGTCTTATCCAAGGAAAAATGAAAGGGGCATGTACGTAAATTACTATATTTCAAAATAGACTAATAAATAAAGACAGACTAAAATTGGATAAGAGAGGCTTGAAACTTTTAAATGATAATTTTCCATTAGTTGATAGAATTTTCTATAGACAAATTAAAAGAGTTATGAATACTTGAAAAAGAAAAAATATATACCCTTAATAGTTCATTGAAAACAGGATTGAGTGTATTCTTTTTAGTTTTTGTTTTTCTTTTTCCACTTCTTGTTTTATCAGGTAAAAGATATACTTTTACATACCTAAAAGAAAATACAAAAAAAAAAAAAAAAAAAAAAAAAAAAAAAGAATCTTAAGAAGGAATAACAGGCAAATATAACTTATAAATTTCCAAGCAAATTCACTAAAGGGTAAAAAGAAATATATATGTATAGTAATACACTGCTAAAGTGATAATTTTAAATTTGTAATACATACGGATTAGATTTATTATTTCTTGCGTCACTGGCAGCTAAATTTCTGCACTGTTTCACAAAGACTTCCATCATTTGAGACTTTTGGTTGTAATTCAGACCAAAGAGAACATCACCACTTATTGTAACATAGCCATAGTGACATCCACCTGCACTATATACACTAGTCATACTAGCACTATGAGACTGTAAAAATTAATTAAATTTAGTACCCACGATATTAAATTATACATAGTAAACAGATCTTATTCAATAAAGGTTAAAACACATGATATTCTGAATGATATTCCCATTAACTGAAGCAATCTTGAAAAATAAGTTAACCGCCAAAACAAGTCATGAATTAATTTTTTTATATACTGTAAAATTTACTAAAATTTCACTCATAAAAATTTTAAAAAACTGAGAATCTGGCAGTGATTTTGAAAATTTTTTATCTAGATGAAAAATTATTGCTAATTTGGCGATTTTTAAAAAAGTTTAATAACTTTTAAGATATTTAAGTTATTTGTCTGTTCTAAAGGCCAGATAATTCTTCGCGGCAGGATTATATAATAGTTTAAAATCATCGCATTGCTTCAAGTAAAAGGCACTTAAACTATGGCTTTTTTTAAATATTTTCCTTGGCTACAAAGCCTCGAAAAACAGCGTTAAGGTTCAAACGCAAATATTTAAATTGCTTCTGTATTACAGTACATTAAACTATAAGGGTTGCTACAACATAGAAAAATTTAAAACTGGTAGGTAAGAACTTCTTCAAAGCTACTAAAAATGTTTACGCTCAGATTTCATTTCGCACTATTATTCTGTTGCCCTTTTTTTACTTAAAATTCTTTTGAATATTTTAATTTAAATAAATATATAAAAATTTCTTAAATTTGCTACCACTTTAATTAATTTCCAGACCATAGATACCCTGTCTATCTTGTTAACAACTAAACACTAAAAATAGAACACTTTTGTTACAACTTTCTTAAATTGTTGAAAAAAAGGTAGTCACTGTCCTTTCATCCATTTAATGCGAGGTAACAAAAGGTGATCCTAAAAATTTTATTTCTGTTGTGCCGAAAAAACAACAAACATACTTAGGTTTGTCTATGATTTTGATGATTTTTATCTGGATGAAAAATTATAGCCAAATTGGCGATTTTTAAAAAAAATTTAATAACTTTTAAAATATTTAAGTTATTTGTCTGTTCTAAAGAGCAGATAATACTTCATGGAAAAATTATATATATAGCTTAAAATCATCAAATTGCTACAAGTGTAAGGCACTTTAACCATTACTTTTTCCCCCCTTGGCAACGGAGCTTTGAAAAACAGTGTTAACACCAAAATGTGTTTAAAGCAAAATTAATTTAAAGCATTAAAATTAAAAATGCAAGTTAGATTTAAAAGATTTAAGTTATTATAACTATGTCTAAAGATGTAAAATTTATATAAAAGGCTCTAATTCTTTTGCGATAAGCATCTTTTTACAGTAATTTGTGTGTGTTTGAGTACATAAATTTCAATTTCAAAATATAAAAGAACCGTAATTTATATAATATCAGCTAATTAATAGACAAAGAAAGTGATAATTAAAAAGGGGAAGACATACACCAAGGGAAAGAACACTCTGGCTGCCAGAAAAGTATCTTCTGGCATCCACTTCATCATCAACATTCATTGAGTTATCAGGATCGTTTTCTGAATACAAGCCTAATGCAGAGTATGACTAAAAAAAGAAATATATCAGGTCAGAACTAAACAAATACACATAAAAACAGAATACAATAGGCTATCTCACAAAAAATTGATAATCAAAATGGTAATGAAAATCTATGATTAATGTAATTTGATCATAAAGGATTATGCTAATCATTTATAAAAGCTCTATGCTACGTGGGAAAGAATAATTAAATTTCAGTTTACATCGACTAAAAATCCAGTACAGTATAAATGCTTATAGTACATGTATAATTTTTATTCAGGTTTTAGCATATTTAGTAAATAAATGGCTGTAAAGAACTAAATTTTAATTTTTTAAGTAATCATCTTAAGTAAACAACAGAAATTAAAAAACAAAACAAAAACAGACCTCAATATATTTTATTAAATATCTACCTACGCATAATAGGCTCTCCATTATTTGAAGTAAATGGGAATAGACATCAAACCTAGCTCAGATAATTGAGATACTATAAAGTATGTAACATTGCTTTTAAAGATATATTCAACAATAAAAACTCTGAAAAATCAATATTTTTTTAACAATAGAGTTATAAAGTACATGTTTAACCTTAATTTTATTATGACCATTTTAAAAAAGTCTTTTCATCATATAGAAGAAAAAAATATTTTAGCTTAAAATCATCATTTTTACACAGCTCTTAACATCAACTCTATCTTACATAAACTTTCACAACATATTGTTGAAAAAGAAGGTAAGATGGGGGGGGGGACTAAGCACATGATTTAACAAAAAGCTTCAGAGTGAATTTTGGTTAATAGAAGTCTAGTTGAAAGAAATATAGGTAGTCAAAGTTCAACTGTGTAAAATATTTGAATGAATTCTATTTTCTGGTTTTCCCTTTGATCAGGAATTGCCACAAAAACTACAGTCGCCAAGGTGCCAAACGGATTTTAAACTTGTAAGTTTAAAAAAAAAAAAAAAAAGACGAGTAGGGGTTTGCCTGGGTGTGGTTACGAGTTTGTGATTTCAAGTTTGTCTCATTTAGAGATGTTCTTATTTTATTACATTCTTGATGATCTTTTGGCGTAAATCACAGAAATCATCCCTAAGAAAATTTCTGCTAATGCCCTTGATCTATCATTATCCTATATATATATATATATTTCAGTCACAATTTTTACACAACAATAGAATATATTGGATACATATTGGACATTTATTTTTTCCTGTACATTATGTTTCATTAAAAATTATGTACATGATGAGAAAATGAGTAAATAATATTTTTTTCCACAAATGATGACTTTTTTAAAAAGTTTTTGCCAGTGAATAAAAAATTTACAAGCATACAAAATATTACAATAAATAATTATGAGTAAAACACTTTTTGAATAACAGATTATTTTACAAAAATTAATTGCAAGTTGGACAAAATGTGAAAATTTCAAACGTGCCATATACAATCACATTAAAAAATATGTATACTAATTCAGGACTTTCCTACATTTTAACATTAGATGAAACTGGCCTTGGTAAACAAACATCAAACTCTAAATATAAGTTACACAAGACATTTCAAACATAATAGGATATCAGCATTTAAAATTTTGTTTTTAATCAAATTAAATCAAATAAAAATTAAAGTAAACTTACATCACCAGGTTTACAAGCAGCATTTAGATGAGGCATAGAAACAGCTCCAAATAGCTCTTTATCATTTTCAACAGAAGTAGATTTGGCATACTTTTTTAGATATTTTGCAGGGATGGTAGAATCAGAAGTCTGGGCCTCACTACCTAATAATTAAAAAATAAAATCAATAAAAAGATGTTAATCTTCAACAATATCAAAGGTTAAAGCCATTCCAAAGTTTATTCTACCAAATGAATTTATAGAAAAAATTCATTATTATATTTTTTTATCAGCTTCAATATGATATTTTGTAACAGTTGTCATTACCTTTTTTTAAAAAAAAATACCATTTAACAAGCTATAATTATTTAATTTCAACCTTAAAATATTTGCAATTCAGTTTAAAAATAATGAAAGGAATTATTTTTTAAGTGTTATAAAAAATTTCAGAATTATATTCAAGATAATTTTTTAATTTTATTTTATTAACTTAGTACAGGAAATTAACAACCCTTTTCCATTAAAATTTTTTTTTAAACCTGTACAAAACATAAACAAAAGGAGACAGTAAATATTTTATTGTTATAAAAAACAAATCAGCAAATTATCACAAACTAGATAAGATCTTTATCAAGGTTATCTCTAATACATAACAATATGCATATGTATATTTAAAAAGTGATAAATATGGTTATTTAAAATACTTATAATACACATGCAATTTTTCTAAATGTGTATTTTTAAATAATTAATAACAGTCTACTTCTGACATCAATGAAGCAACAAGAAATTCCTGATATAATTTTATTATTAATTAATAATATTGAATCTTTAATTAAAATGCTTTATTTTGTAAACTTCCTTTTTTTTTTCTTTTGAAAAAAGAATATTATTAATTAATAATAAAATTAATATTTCTGTCATTAATTTTATTATTAATTAATAATATTTAACTGTTTACTAAAATGTTTTATTTTGTAAATATTTTTTTTTCTTTTGAAAAAAGAAAGAAAATCTATAAATAATTAATGCTGTTGAGTTTTTCTCACACAATTTAGCCCATCCTGGAGAAAATTAACTTTTAAAAATGTGAAATTCGAAGAGCAGGTGCAAAATATACAATAAAATTGTCTTAATTTCTTTGAAAAATGATCCGACATCAAATTTACACTACAATTTGTATATAATTTAATGTTGACATACAATTAAATACATAAAATTGACAAGTTATTTAAGTTATTAAGTTGCCTTGGTTACAAGAGATGAGTATTTTTATTATTTTAAAGTGAGCATTTGAAAACGCAGTTCCTATTAAAAGCTCATATGTATTTTGTAAAGAAATAAATATAATACTTAAAAACCATACCTTATTGTTTACATTTGAGAATATTCTTTTGTTAATAGATCATTTTTATACATAATTTTCTTTGAATATTTATCTTTTACATTGCAATTTTCAATTTTGCAGTAACCTTATTCTTTCTATATTTCAGTTTTTCATGTATTTGACAATTATTTTAAATTTCCATTAAAAATAAAGAAAGAAACGTTTAAATGGCATTTCCAGTTTTAGAAAGATTTTTTTTCTTTTCTTTTCTTAAGTTGGGAGCTTTTACTCAATGTCATTTTTTTTGTCAATGTCACTTTTTTTGCCTTTTTTTAGGTCAATTTCAGAACAGTCAAATCGGGACTACTATAGTAATAATTAATACAATATTTTAGGTAAACAAATGTTTTTTTTAATTTTGATGTATAGAAAAGGTATATAGATCGCAGGGTTGGGATTTTTTAAATGAAAGAAACTAGACAAAATGGAAGATAAAAAAAATGGCCAATAGAATTGTTTATTGATAAATATTATAAAAATAGTTAAAATTTAAATAAATAAAATTTAATATTCTGCTAGAAAGTTACAAGTTTTTCACACATTTATTAAGAAAAAAAAATCTATTATTTATTTCAGGTTTATACAGAATATTAAAATTTATGTTGTACAACATAAAATATAATATTTTTAATTTAAATTAAAATTATGCTAATTTTCTTAAAGAAATGTGAACACTTATATCTACATGATTTTATATATTTTTATACTAGACATTTTGTTCTTATACCGTATGATATATATATAACTTATATACATATACTGTATAATATAACATATATATATATGCATATATATACATAAATAATTTATAATTATTTAAAAAAACATTACTTAGAAAACTAATTAAGAATGTTCATTTAAAAATAATTAGTAGATAAGATATTTTTCAACTGATTAAATTTTTTCCCTGATTTTTTTTTATTAATATAAATATATTTTTAGTGACTTTAGATACTAAGTTTGTTAGTACTCAGGGAAACAAGTTTTTCTTTTTTTTTTGAAAATATATGCATATATTATCAAACCATAAAATAAGAATTAATTTCGTACTGAAAAGTTAGAATTGATGTAAATCCTAAGCAGGATACTTATAAGCTGTCAAATGTGAAAACTTTTACTTCTCTATGACACGTTACACTCATAAAGATCTTTAAATTTCTTTTTTTCCTATAAGCAGCCTATATATGAATAAAAAATGCCCTTTAAAATGTTTACTTTTTCATAGCTTTCAGTTCATCGTGTTAAAAAGACTTTACAGCATTATGAAATTTTTTAAATTCTGATATATCTATAACAATTTACAAATGAAAATTCAGTAATTAGTGAATAAAAATATGATATTCAAATTTTTTGGTATATTTTGGGAATTAATAATTTTATGAAATGAAAATATAAATTTGCTATTAAATATATCTAAAGCTTCAGCCTATAAAAGAGTTGCTTTGAGTAGTTATGAAATATTACTTGATTATGCTAATTAGTATGCTAAATAAAATTTGTTTATATAGTTTAACACAAGGACGGCAAGTTTCAATCACAGTGGGAAAAACCAACCCAGAAGAAACTCTTTCTAGTTAAGAAATATCAATATGAACAAAAATTTTAATCAGTTTATAATAGCAATCTAGTAGTGATGATAGTAATAGTGTTATTTCCAAGTAATTCACTAAATTTACAAATATATGAAAATAAAAAGCAAAAATTTAAAAGAAAAATAAATTCAATAACTTTCTTAAGAAACTAAAACAATAGTTTTCTTTCAATGACTTACAAAAAGAATTGTAGTAGAAATTAATTTTATTATTATGTAAGGAACTTTTTCAAAGTATCCCAATTAAAATTAATACAATATTAAGATATACTGCAAATTACACATTGTATTTATAAATATGAACAACATATACTAATTTTAATAAACAAATGTTGTTAAGTATTATTACAAATTAAAATTTTAATTTCATAAAATTTTAAGAAACTGATTTGGTTAAGACTTTAAATTTTTTATAAGTTAAGACTTTAAATTATTTAATCTGAGAATTGTGTATAAACCTACATGTTTTATTTTAAAATTTAAAACTTGTAAATTTCGAAATATAACTGTTAAGGCTTAGGATTTCTCTACATTTTGATAGCTTTATTGTCTTTAGCTAATTTACTAATATTATAAGTATTGGAAAAAAATTAGTCCTTGTTTTCTGATAGAATAAATCAGAAAAAATTATTTAAAAACAAAATTACAAAAAATATTTTAGCATTAAATATTTCAACCAATTGATATTTTTTTTAACAAAGTTAATTTTGAATTAATATCTTACTAAATAATATTTCTTATTTTTTAAATGATTCTATTTTTAAACAAAATACACTGGTTATCATAAATTAAGGAAAATTCACAAAAATCGCGATAACTCAAGAAATTACACATGGAATTTTATGAAACTTACCCACAATATACAACACATAGTAAGGTATTAAACAACATAAAAAGAAATTATCAGACATTAATAGTAGTATAGAAATTAGCACATGTATAAAATAAACAAATTGGAAGTATCGGTTTGCAATAGAAAAAGTACCTTTAATATGGAATATGATTGCCTCTAGAAGCAATACAGCACAAACAGCGATGTGTGATGCTTTCAATTATGCGGTCTATCAGTTCAATAGGAAGTGAGAGCCATTGCTCTTGTAAAGCAGTTGCAAGCGTGGCAAGGGTCTGAGGGGGCGGATTGATGGCAGATACACGCCTCCCTAGAGCATCCCAAACGTGCTCGATAGGATTCAAGTCCGGGGATCGAGCTGGCCACTCCATGCGAGTAATTGTTTCCTGTTGAAGATAATCATCAACAATGCGAGCTCTGTGTGGTCTTGCATTATCGTCCTGTAACAGAAAGCAATCACCAATTGCCCCGGCATATGGGCGCACATAAGCATCAAGGATGTTGTCTCGATAAACCTGAGCATTCACGGTTCCCCTTGGAAAGACATGGAGGTATGTGCGCCCTCCTAAGGATATGCCTCCCCAAACACAGACACTGCCTCTTCCGTATGCATCTCTTTCACGGATGTTTGATGGATGATAACGGGTCCCAGGTTCTCTCCATATCAAATAACGTCTACTGTCACTTTCTAGACTAAACCTGGACTCATCCGTAAAGAGAACAGGCCTCCATTGATCTGACGTCCAGTGGACATGTTGTCGGGCCCACTGCAAACGGTCTCTCCTATGGCGTGATGTGAGCGGCACGCAAATGGCTGGTCGTCTCGCATACAGACCACCTTCGTGGAGCCTTCTGCGCACAGTTGACGTTGACACCAACCTTCCGGTGGCTGCAGCAAGAGAGGACCTAAGATGTGTCGGAGTAGCGGTTCTATTCCTGCGTGCACTTAATGTCAAATATCGGTCATCGGCACTGGTCGTAACAGTTGGCCGTCCTTGACTGAACCTCCTAGATGCCGAATCTGTGGTTTGAAATTGCCTCCAAAGTCTATGAACCACAGATGGACTCACATTTAGCCATCTGGCCACTTCTGATTGACTCTGCCCTGCCTCTAGTCTCCCGATGGCTCTCCATCGTAGTTCTTCAGGCAAATGATGCCTAGAGGTCATTATTACGAATTGGCTATCTCAGATTTTCAATGTCGCAATCACAGTAAAATTTGTGTGCTTTCTCTCAAACTTGGACTTTTATGCTCCAGGCAGATGACGTAAGCCGAGTGCAGCGCCACTAATTTGCATATTGCAATTTTACTCAGCTACTCTTAGTGGACAACATATGCAAATTTTGCACGGTTTGGCTTACTTTTGAAAGAGTTATCGCTATTTTTGTGATTTTTCCTTAATTTATGATAACCAGTGTATTAAGTGAATTAAAAATAATATAAGTATACTTAGTTCGTCTAAATATATATGTACATATTTATCTTGATAGAAGGTATACATATTTATTTTGGAAAATAAGGACAGAATAATTTTTTTTTTATAAATTATGTGGATTTTTTTATAAAAATTAATTTTTAGAATTTCTTACTTCTTTTTTGTTGTATATAAAATTTAATTTGTTTCAAAATGGAATTATCCATTTATTGTTTATCATTAAATTCTATTGTTATTTTTAGTTTCTTCCATTTTGTCCAGCCCCCCCCCCCTTTTTTTTTTATAGGGCTTTGGAAGAAAGAGGTTTTTTTTCAGAATGAAATGCCAAATCCAGTTCTTTACCCAACTCTAATTTTCTACTTTTTCCTAATTGTTGCTACTTTTTTCTGTTATTTAAAAAACAAGTAATAAATGGCTTTCATGTTAACATTATTATACAAATTAGATTACAATTATAAATTATTTAAATTCTTTTTTTTAATATTTGATATTTCTTTTTTAGAAAGAGTTTTTTCCATTTCTTCCACTTAGGTTGAAAGAAATTTATTCTAATAAAATAGAATTTAAAAAATAAAATTACAAATAAATCAAAACATAGCGTAACAGATTTTATACACTTTTAACGTTTATTTGTATAGCTGAAACTCACAATTCTTTTAATGGACAACTTAAATTAATAATATCAAGATAAAAGTGCTATTTAATAATTAATTTATTCAAGTTTAAGAGACTTGAGTTAGGCAGCCCATAAGACATACAGCTTATTTTTTAAAAAAGTTAATTAAATTTTTATTAAATTATAGGAAGTCATCTCCAATATTTCAGGTCAGGATGACTGGGATTTGCAGAATCCTAACCTTAACTTCAAGGTAACAAAAATTTTATCACAGCTTTTCCGGAAGAAAAAAAAAACATTGTACTAACTACTGACCGAGAGTAAGGTAAAAAAAAATTTATTTGTCAATTACAATACACCATATAATGCATTTTCAAAAGAGAGGGCATATTTTGATAAAATAGACTGCAGTTTAGAAAAACTAAATTAAGTAGGTTTTATTGGGTTTTTAAGCATAAGGCTTTTTAGGTTTTAAATTGTAATTTAATCTAATATATATATATAGCTTAAAAGGAAATTTTTATAGTAAAATAAAAATTCAAATATTGATAAAAAAAAACTTCAACTTTAATGAAGTACCATCTTTTCCTGAATATGTAGAAAATTCCAACTCAATATAACTGATATTAACATTTCCACATAAACAACATATAATAAGTTAGTTCTCTAATTCTGAGTACTAGAGTAATACATTAAGTTGCGTAGTTATGATACACAAATTTAAAATCAAATACAAAATAATAAATGATATAAGGAAATGGCAGATTTTTATTATGTTCAATATAACACAGAGTTTTATTGGTTTTGTAGGTGGGTCCAAAACCCTGGAATAATTTTTTTTATGCGATACAAATGAATAAAATTGTGAACAGTGTTTAAAACTTATCAATAAAATTAATACAACAAAAAAAAAAACTTACTTTTTGTACCAGTAATCCTTTTAATGACAGATGAAGGTGAAAATAAAGATGTAAACTGGCGTGAAGGAGATTGGCTCGAGGATTTTGATTTCTTTGACTTAGACTGAAGGGTACTAAATTTCATGTCAGATGATAGAGTTTGAAAAATATTATTAGTGCTTTTTGAAAGAGTACTAGAGGGAGGAGGGAACTTTTTAATGGATCTTTTAAGGGACTTAAAATTTGGAACATCAACAATATCTGAAGAAGGGGACGGAGTATGCAGCAAACTATCATCACATGATTTGTAAGAAAAGTAACCAATATCATGATTACGGGAAGTTTTGACTGATTGCGAACGTTCTGCTTCTTTTCTTAGTTTAGACAATGTTTCGTTAGACGAATACAGTGCTAGATCATCGGAAACAACAAGCAAATCATCAGAATCATTTTCGCAGTGGCTGTCGGAGGACATTTTTCTTTCTGCTACAGTTGGCACATTATCATCAAGTTCAATGTCAACGACAGAAAACTTTAGATCATTTTCTTTACAATGCATTTTACCGTCAGAAAACTTGGTTTTATTATTTTGATGCAGTAATGTCGAAGAATCTGGTGTTTTAGAAGACTCTTTGTCTAATGTTTCAGCTGAATTAAGTAGTGAATCATCAGACTTTTCCATATTGTTTGAATTAGAGGATGGCTGAATCATAGATGAATCACCTTCCATCATCTCTTCAGTAATAGTTACATTTCGGGATAACTTCATAGATTCATCTTCTAAATGTATGTTTTCATTACTATCTGTAGATGATATGCCTTCATCGGAAGATTCAATCTTGGGTATTATAACTTCATCCCCATTTATTCCCGTTAAAATATTTGAATTAGTAATGCTAACATTAAAAGCTTCATTTAATTCTTCAGACAGCGGTTGCTCATCGAGTACGAGATCTTTTTCTTCGGAATCATTACCACTTGCAACTTTCTCAATATCTTGAACGTTGGCATCATTAACAGTAACTGTATGCATCAATGTTACAATTTGATTTTTAATGTATAACCTAGCCTCTGCATTCGGATCATAAGTTCTACTTTTCGCTAAAGCTATGTTGTCTTTTTGCAGGGATTGTATCAATCTCTTCCATATTCCTAATGTTTCATCTGAAATATTAAAAGCGTTTAAATCACAGTCCGTTTGAACCTTAAAAGGCCTCAACATATCAACAAGTGGACATTTAGCATTACGATTTTTTGAATCAACACAATCATCATCATCAGTCATACAATCAATGGACTCGATTGTATCACTTCCGTAGTCACTGTTGTTACTGTCGACTAGACTGCTGTTACAGCTGTTATGTTCTAAAGCGCTCGGGGATATAGTATTAAGAAGCCTTTCAATTTCAGTTTCCAGCATCTGCCAGGCAGATGTATAATCAGTTTCAATGCTGTCTTTCAAAGAATCAGCAGAAAAATGAGAAACCAGTTTTTGAATTATTGATTGAATATCGGCAGCTATTTGTTGTTTATTGGATATGTGTTTCAAATTAATGGCTTCATCTTTTGTAATATCATCTGGTAATAAATCAGTACTATTGCTTTGAGGAAAATTACAGTTAGCATTATTATCACTAAATGATACATTTTCATAAGTGTGAATCGTTTTATTTAACTTCGATGCATCGGCACCGTTGCTTTCCTCTTCATCATCATCTAATATTCTGTCGGATTCTAAATTCAAATTTCTAATTATTGGGGCAGATCTAGATTTAAGTTGTATACAAGGGGAAATATCAAAAGTTCCATTATGTTTATCACAGACTGAAGGAAAAGTTTCGTTTGTTTTTGTATCAGTTTCGACTTTGGTAGAGCTTGGCAAATTAATCGAAACTGGTACTTCCTCGTTTTCGGGAGATTCGGTATCATCAGATTTAGGCGGTAGATGGTTAGATTCTAAGGAATTTAATAAGGCAGATCGACTTATTTTTTGATGTACACTGTCCTCTTCAAAGTCACTGACAGGTGGATCCTCGGGATATTCAGCATCATCGGGATAATAATAGTTGTCATCATCAACTAACCCAGAGGTGAAGTATTTCTCTAAGCGAGAAGATACAAGATGGGTAGGATCCACTTCCTTAGGAGTATCACCGGCTGTACCTTCAGAGAGAGAATCACTATAGATAGTACTTTCATCATCCTCTTTTTTCCTGAGATTTAATTCAGTATCATTGATGATGTCCCAGCTAAAATATCTTTCAAGTTTGGATGTCTCGGTGTTGTTGGTAGGGGTTGCTGTCCGAGAATCTCTCTCGCTTTCTTCACAGCTCTCTTCAATTATGGTGTGAAGAGCATAAGCTGGAAGGTAATTCGTATTAGACAATGCTGGATGTCCCCGCATTTCTTCGTCAGAAGACACATCACTTAAAACAGCATCTTCGTCATCAAAACTGATGTCATTCATATCACAGTCATATGTGGAAGAAAAAAAACGTTGATCACCATTAAACAAATCCGAAGTTTCGAATGACATTGATTTAGAATTTTCAAATGATGTAAAATAACTTTCTAAGTTCGATTTATCAGAAACAGCCTGGTCCCTTATTTTAGAAAGTTCACTTCGTGATGCTGCAATAAGATCTTGCAATTCAGAAGAAGAATTGGATACTGAATATCCGTTCTCAACATGATTATCGTCTGATGGTCTCCAAAATTCATTATCATTTGCACTATTACCAATATCAACATTGTCCCACAATGAACCTTTTGTTACTTTTCTACAAAATGGAATGTCAGACAGTGAATCGGAAGAATTATGAACGTTGGAATTAATATGAGTACTGTTATTTTCACTTACTCGATCGTTTGATGATGAAGATACATTATTTATGACAGTTTTACATTCAAAAGATTTTTCTTGGGAAGAATAAACACTATTTGGGCTTTCATTTGACATAATTTCTGACTGTGACGAAATAGTAGATGTTTTGCGTTCCACGAATTTTCGGAAGGAATTATCGTCTGCTCGCGTTTTTGTTGATGTTTCCGGCGAATCAAAAAATTTCTTTAGTTTTGAAATGTTTTTCCCTTCAGTTCTCACAACGCGATTGACAGAACGAATCTCATCTCCTAGAGTTGCCATATTCCACTGCAAAACAGAGTAACGGGAGTTTTCGCCGTTACGTAAATCAAAGCAATCGTTCGCAATTAGCAGCGTAAAGGCTGCAGGTAGCACATAATCCTCATGGTTGTAATCCAACACAAAGCAATCGATTACGGCATAATCCAGTATTGGATGTAATCCTTTAAAGAAAGTGGTATCACATTTTAGTCTTTTAATCCAATCTGTTCGATTTCTTCGACACGTACCATCTGCTACGTTTGAAACACACAGTACAGTGCATTCGTTCTCCGCTGAATGATTTTCGCGCTTCGCCACCCGTTGCACAGCTGGCACAGTTATCTGAAGCACGGATCCAGGTGGAAGGCGTGTCTCACTTTGATCGCCAACGAGCGCGTACTGCGACTCGGGTGGAAGAAAACATTCCACGAATGTTGCTCCACCAGTTTGTGACGTAACACAGCGGTGGCTATGACGTCGTGAAGCACAGAATCCACTTTCTGAATTTCTGCCCACCTCGTTTTTCATTTCTCCCTTCAAAATTTCATTTTCACCGCTAAGGTTAACCTTTTCATTCAGGAAGTTTCGGTTTCGAAACGCCCTGTGGTTTGAAAACACAATTAAAATTTGTGGGTTTGTATATACGGAAAAATCTTCTTTTAATTGGCGGAAAGAATTTATTTGAGCTTTGTTTTGTGAATTATTCATGAAAATCGAATAATTTATTACTTGAGGATGATTAAAATTTTTATAAGAGAACTTAAGTATGTCATTGAGACTAACGTTTCTTTCATTCAGAAGTTTCTCGTGTGCAGATATTAATGAAATTTTAGGAAAATCTGTGATAGGGTTACTAATTTTGTTAAAAATATTATTGGTAGTATTTAATAAAAAAGAGGAGTAAATGATGTTTTTAACATCGTTAGAAAGAACTTTAGATATTTCTTGATCTTTAATTTCATTCGGTTTTTTCCATTTTTTTTCAGTGTTTGTTCTGGAATTAAATTTCAGATTTGATTTTTTTACATAATTGTAAAATGTACCCGATGAAAAAAAGTTTACTTCCAGATTAATGCTGCTTTCGGGATCGCTGGGAAAATTTATTATTTTCATAAAATCATCTTCGTTAGTCTGTTGAGAATGTGACGGGTTATCTAAATATAATTTTTTTTCTGATGATTTTTCAATGAGTGTTTGATCAATTAAATCAACAACCAGTTGTTGCTTAATTTCGGAATTTTCCATTTCTTCATTCGTGATAAAAGTTTTAGTAAACAACTTACCATAAGTAATAGCATATATTTCAGAAAAAGGAGTAACCAATGGCTCATAATAATAAATTTCTTCTATTTTACTAGATATTGAATTATATTTTATTGATTCTCCAATGCACATGACATTTTTTTTCTTGCAGAATAAGCAAGTTTTGTTCTTTCTAATAATATCTGAAAATTCAAGTTTTTCATCTTCGAAAGAACGATTTCGTTTAAAAATAATGGGTTTTTTAAATAAAGATATTTCTTTAAGCATGAAATTGACACTCAGATTATAAGTAGGGGCCTTCTCTCCGGTTATAATTTCTGAAAAATTTAATCTTGTATTTTCGATATTGCAGGCTAGTTTTACATTTGGAAAATCGTTGAGGACAATGTCGTTAATATTCGTTTGCTCATTTTCTAGTTTTGTTTTTTCATCCAAAATTGTAAAGGAATCATTTTCCTGACCTAAAACAGTTTCCGATGTGTTTTCCGAGTCAACGGTTTCTGGTGCCAAAAAGAAATAGAATTCATCTTCCTCCGATGAATTCTCTTTATTTTCAGAGGAACTGAACGACAAATTCCAATCATCCTCATCACTCAGTTCATATTTCTTATTTCGTTTAATGTCTAAAGTTTCCAAGCCGGAAGCCTTGTTGCCAATTTTTGCATCTAAAGTTCCAGTTCCAAATGCACTTATGGCGTCTTCCATATAATCCAAGTTAGATTCTAAGGATGTTTCTAAACTGCTTACATAAGCTATTCTATAATCATCTGGTACGATTTTTCCCATGTCGAGGCTGCAAAGACTTTGGACTTCGAATTCATAGGTACAAGGAAAATAAAGATCTTCAAAATGATTCGCTAAATCCTTTTCTAATTTTTGGACTCTACTTTGAACAAAGCCCACCCTCCAGAAATCATTATCTTCGAAGTCCATGAATGGTAACAAAGCTGGAAGCGAGAAGCTTCTTCGTTTCATGCCAGTTGGTAATTCTTCGTAATTTTGATCGTTTTCAGGATAAAATTTTATATTTCTCCTGCGATTAAAAATTCTAGTTCCTCTCACGGAAAATCGTCGAATTAGGAAATTATTACCCTGAAATTCTATTTCAGACAAAATGGCGTTGTCTATCTCATGTTGCCATCTTGTGTTTCTGAATTTTCGTAATGCATCACCTTTATTATAGACTTCAATTTGAGAAGCAGATTCTTCGGAATCAGTGATAGTCGGAATTGTTTCCGATCGATTAATTTTTGATCGTATCGATGATGGTTTCGGAGGAGCGCTTCTGGATCGAAGATCAGGCTCATTATCGGAATCTAGCTCTTCATCACAGAAAAGAGAATTCTGAGACATGTGTGTAATTATACGAATTTTTCTTCTTGTTTGTTTCAAAATGGAACTTGTGTATTTCAGGCTATTGCCTTGTGATCTTAGTTTCCGACTTAATGTTTTTTCTTCCTGCTCCAGTAGCCTCCATCGTTGTAAGGACTCAGTATTAAAGGTTTCCACATGTGGATGCAAATGACTTTTAAATCGTTTGGAATGATTTTCTGATTCATATTCTACAGCTTTGTTACTACTTCTAGAATATAAGCTCTGAAAATTTTCCTCTGAGAAAGAGCGCACTCTTCCGTTCATGGAACCATTTTTAGAGCCTGAATCCAATACTCCATGAGAAGCTGCAATAGAACAAACAAAATTTAAATATAAAATAACAAATAATGTATAACAATAAATAACAATAAATTAATCTTATTCTATTGTTGTATACATAACAAGCGAATAATTTTAATTCAATAACGACTAAGATTAAACATCATCTTAATGTATTTATTGCTAAATAAATTTATTTGTGAAAATATTATATCAATAGAACCTATCTCATGATCTGGTGCTGAGACTGTACGATGTATCTCATATTATTGAGGGCTGTCAACTTTCTACGCTTTCTGGAAAAAATTACGTGGTAGCTAAGTTTTTGTTTTAATGTATGATTCATAGTTTTGTAAATATTATTTAAAGCTATTTTTCACACCACTACATGTAAACAATTCAAAAGTTCATATCAAATACCACTTTGATCCTACTGTCTGAGAGGGAAACTTTTAAAATAGCAGCAAAATTGCCAAATATTCTGGAAATTCCTTTTTTAATTGCCTACTGCATATCTGCCAACTTTTACGCATATGGCGTAAAATTTTATTTCTGTATTTAAAATTGTAGTAGAATGTATGCTTTCTGTATATTCCTTGCATTTATAAACTTAATTTATAATCCTTTTGATCCACCACTATTTTTTTAAAAAATAAGCATATATATTAATATGTTTCTGCCTAAAATTGTTATTTAAATTCCATTTACTACCACTAGGGAAATTCATCTCGAAGGGATTAAAAGTTGGCAGGTATGCTACTGCTCTATAAAACATTTTACCAAAGAGCGTAGTAGTTGGCAGCCCTGATAATGAACAGTTTGGAGGAAAAAAAGCAAAAAATAAACTACACAAACTAAATTTGAAGTTGTCGTCTCATGTATGATATCATTTATGCGCGACTACTATGTAAAAAAGTGTGCTACAAAGTGAAAGTATGTATCTATTTAAATTGAGTAGATATTTCCTTTAGTAACCTACCACCTTTTCTTCGAAAACGTGCTGTCCCCCCCCCTCCTTGACTTAATCTAAATTTAAATCATTTTCTAAAGATTTAATCCCGCTCACTCCCACAGCATACAGTTGTTGGCTAAAGGGATAACATAGGTCAAAGCTCTGCAGTTTCATGATCCACCGCCTTATGGGTCAGCATTGCTCGCCAGCCACCATTACTTTCTAGGCAGATTGGTGTTTCTATTGCTTACCTCTTTAGTTTGATATGCACTGACAAATTAAAGTTGTAGTTTCTTGAGATTCAAACAAGAATATTTATACTAATGATATACCATAGTATAATAAAGAGAACAACCGGTTTCTTTATTCAAATATATACTTATATGCAATATTTAATGCAAATATTTTTACCACTTGTCTTTTCTAAAAGCATACCATTTTTTAAAAAAAATATTTAGTATCATGTAAAAAAAAAGTTGTCTGTATATGAAAAATACTCATATTAATATAAATAGTTATACATATTCGATAATTCTAAGTGACTATTTCCTTATAGTATTGAGTATAGTAAAGTGCGGCGTGCTCTCTGCTTTCGCTTATAGCACTGCGTTTCAATAAATAAGGCTTAATTTAGCCTATCAAGATTTATATGAGCTCTGAGGCTCTTCTTCAAATTCAACATGTTTCCACCGAGTCCAACAGGGAACTCTATTTCTTTATATTTCCTATCACAATTTCAAAGAAAAGCTTTAAAAAAGTCAGGGTTTTCACAGTTGAAAGTTATAGAAAAATACAATTTAAGTTTGACATTTTAATAAATAAGGTTGAATCTTTACCGCATTGAGAGAAGGAAAAAAAAATTGCTAATACATTTAAATTGAGTTGGGTTAACAAAATTAATGTTTCAAAAAAGTAAAATGAAATATTTGACCTAGTTTGAATAATCGAATGCAAGTTTTATTGGGTAAAGGTCCAGAATACAAAAAATATATATAATTGCATCTTCTTTCAAAGAATTGACTGTACAACTATGCTAATAATTTAAGAACTCATTTATTGGCAGAAAGCTTTAATTAGATCAACGATATATTTTCTTTTTGTAAAAAATCTTTTGATTTTTTTGTTTGTAGAATATTATTTTAAAGACCAAATTAGAAAAAAAAATATTAAAGATGAAAGTTGTGTATTAGTGTTCATGTGCGTATAAAAAATACTAATTCAATTTTGATACCAACGTCTGTAGAATTGCTCACAATCGGCCAAAGACGCAATTAAAATTATTTCGCTGAAAATGATAAAAAATTTTTTATACATTACTATTCAAAATTTTTTTGATCATTATTAAGTTAAATAACAAAAATTTATTTACGATGACTATTAAATTTGCTTAATTTTCTTAAAGGAATTATTTTAAAAACGAGTTTCATTATAGTGCTAACGAATTTTCTACGGTTATCCTGACCAAACTATTGGAACCGTTTTTCTTGATCGATTGAGATCGTGAACTCCCCTTTCACGTCCAGAAAAATTTAAAAAGTAGGGATAATTCATTGGAAATTCTAAAAGTTTTAATTTCACTATAATTTTAAGCTTGAACACAACTATTTAATTTACAAATATTCTTTGTAATGTAAGAATATACTTAAACATTGCGTTTCCTCGATTTTTTTTCTATCAGTTTTTAAAATATTATAGGCTATAGCCGTTCTTAATTTTGAGGTTAAAATTTTACAGACAGTGGCCATCCTGTATTTTGAGGTTTAAATTTACAGATTGTTGCCCTCGTGTATTTTGAGATCGAAATTTTACAGACCCTGGCCATTCTGTATCCTGAAGTTAAGTTAAAAAACATCTAAATCCGGAGACCAAAAAATTGGCAAAATACGTCGTTAACACGATACACACACGCACCCACCCACACACACACAGATATATATATATATATATATATATATATATATATATATATATATATATATATATATATATATATATATATATATATATATATATATATATATATATATATATATATATATATATATATATATATATTATTAACATGTTGATCATTTTTACTGAAATAACTAAGGTTTAAAAAAGATTTGAAAAGTGAAAATATTTTCATGAGTTTAAAAATACGAGTTTCAGCGACAGGAACTGACCAGGACCACTGGGTGTGTTAAGCCGTCCTTATAAACCACTCTTTCAAACAGACTTATATTTACTTTTCTCACGTCATCCCAGTTCCCACGAGTCATAAGAAGAATTTCTTCTGGTAAAAATGAAAAATATTATTTAAACATAGGTGTACTTTTCTTCCAAAAAATAGATAATTATTATGGATTATTAGATCTTCCAAATGAGGCGCAAATCTAAACAATAATTTTTTAAATTTGCACTTATTTACAGTTATTTAGATCTAAGAGAAATAATTAACCATCATTGAAATTTATTTAATTTACAAAGCTGACATTTGATAAAAATTTAGAATATGAATGAAAAAAATATTTTTTTTCGAACTACTTTTTTTAGAATTTATATTTCGGTACAAATATAATTCCGGTAATCCAACAGATTTTTTTTAGTAACTATTTGACTGACAAATTTGCACTTATTTAGATCTAAGAGAAATAGTTATTTATCATTGAAATTTATTTAATGTACAAAGATAAAGTTGGTGAAGGTTTGAATATGAGAGAAAAAATATTTTTTCAAATTACTTTTCTCGGAGTTTATATTTTAGTATAAATATAATTCCGTTAATCTAACAAATTTCTTTAGTAACTATTCGACTGACAAATTTACTGTTATTTAGTTTAGAACCATTTTACTGATTTAAAAAAAATGCCAGAATATATTTTTGCGTGTAATTAAAACGAGAGAAAAAAATATTTATAAAAGGGACATCCCATTTGCAACAAAGGGTTACCTGAAAAAAATTGCACAGAAATTAAAAATAAAAAAATCACTGAAGAAAAAAAAAAAGGGCAAAACCGTGTAAACAGGGTGATTACAAGAAAATTTTAAAACCGGTATAGGAAACAAAATGCTTTGAGTAATTCTTATCCACTAAAAATATTTGCAAATTAAGTATTAGTGTTAAAGTTGACCATCAGAATTCACGAAATCAAATTGAAATTGAAACTTTCACCACTTCTTATCTTGTGAAACTTCAGTGACCACTTTTTAAATTTATCGAGACAGTGGTCAGCTTGCGTTAATCAAGGTAAAAAGCTACATCACTTTATAGTTCACGGTTAGCGATAATTACTTCTTTAACACGTTGAATGCCATGGGGGTCACCGGTGACCGGCGAAGCCAAGATTATTAAAAACAAATAATGCGAGTAAATTTTTAATTTTTTTAATAGTATCATCGTTACTAAAATGGTTTGAGGAAATTAATGCAATATAGAACACACATAAATAGTTTTATTTATATACACAGAGATGCCAATTGCGAATAAATATTTTCAAGTGGTAGTTTATTAATTGTTATTCTTGGTTTAATAAATTCAATTTAGAAGATTTTTATTCTTCACTATTTGTAAACAATTCGTAGACTTATATAATTCACAACTTTTTCCAGATATGTCATGCAAAACCTATTCAAAAACTTGCAAAATCTGTCAAATATTTGCAAATTTAGTTTGCCATGAAAAATTAGCGTGGCATTCAACGTGTTAAAAAGACGGGACAAATGAAAAGTTTTTACAGGAAGCATTTTGTCGATATTACTACAAGTATAAGAACTGTTTATTTTTTTAAAAAATTATATAAAACATTTTTCACTTTATGAAAGTAAACACAAAGGTCAGAAAAGATAAAGAAAACACCAAATCAAACAGTATTAGACCGTAACAGTTATGCCAGTGGTTATCAGGAGATGAATTATCACTAAAGCAGATGAATATAAAGTCATTTTGTATCGACAATAAAATGCGATTATTTCTTTTGTGGATTATCAAATCAAAAATAAATGAAATGAAATGAAACAAAACAAAATTTATACGATTATCATTAACCATTATTTTTTTTCCCCTTCCTCATATCAATTCGATTTCGGAAAAAAAAGAACAGTTAACGGTTCAACAAACAAAGAACGCATCATCAAACGATAATAAATAATAATCGTTTGACATGATATTTAAAAAGATATTGGAATAGTTTTTTGTGCTGGCCCTTTTGTTGATTGATTTTGTAGAAGGGCTACTGGAATGTGTATTATTTTTTTGTTTATTCTTTTCGAGGAATGCCTTCAAGCGAATAAATGAATGCAAAGCCCATTGTTACACATTTATGGGAAGCATTGCATAACTGGAATTGTTCATTTATTTTTTTATGATGGAGTGTTTTTAATGGAATGAAGGTGTCATTGAATACAAACTAGTTCATTCGGCTATTCAACGTAGAATGCTGTTAATTTCTTTATATATATATATATATATATATATATATATATATATATATATATATATATATATATATATATATACTACGATATCTGATACAACAATAATTCCTTCTATTACGATAATGTTTCGTGTCCCGACGAACTTGCATATATGAATTAATCTTATCCTCCTCACGATATTACGATATTCTCTGAAGCAATAAGCCTCTGTAAGACAGAATTTTTATTTTTCGAATTTCAACCCTATATTATTGGTTTTCAAATAAGGTAAAAAAAATTATCTTATAATTTTTTGCCATTCTTTCTGACAAGAGAAGACTAACTGCTAACCACCTGCTGACCATTCCTATCTGATTTCATTTCCTTCGTGTTAAAAGTTGTTCATGAGTCACAAATGACCACACGTATCACATTAACACCTGAAGAGAGAGGGTGGGGGGGGGGGCACCATTACGAAAATCATTTTCGTGCTTTGGTGCTCAATGCATACTTTGTTGGTTGACTTAACAGTAAAAAAAAAAAAAAAAAAAAAAAAAAAAAAAAAAAAAAAAAAAAGGAATAAACAAACAAAAACATTGAATTATTTTTAATAAAAACGTTTTTCAGGTACGTTTACAATCTTATATTTTCTGAATTTATTTCAATTGTTTTTAATATTTAACCACAATTAACACTCTGCAAAATAATTCTTTAGTTAATATTAAATATATTTATGGTACATATATAACATTAAAATAAATTTTTTTTTATTGCGTCCTCAAAGTATGTGGGCCCTTGATATAACAATATACTTATTTGGTCCCCAAAATATTCAATAGTTATTATTTTTTTCTACCATTTCTTATTTAGCATATTAGGGCAATTTCTTTAAAAGTGGGTGGTTTCCTCAATTATGGTTGGGTTGAAGATTGGCCATTAGGGCAACAATTCTTCAAGAAGTTACATCATGAAAAGTGACACAAACTTGAGGTGTTTCGCCTCATATTTAGGGATTCTAAAAGGGGAATTAGTTGCAAGTTTCCCCCCCCCTTTAAACGTAATTGAAAGCCATCAAAATTTAACCATCTCGATTCGCTTTAAAAGACGACGCTATACAGATTCCATGGAATTTCTGGGATCTTCAAAAAAATAATATTTCTATGAATTACTACCCATTAACTTCAGAAATAAATCTTTTAACCTGAAAATTGAATTATTATGGTTCTTTGTGTGAAAGAACGATTTCATACGTCTTAAAATTAATAAGAGTATCTATTTTAAGTTATGAATTGATGTAAAAAGACTCCTTATTATACACTCTGTATTACATATATGTATTATTTAATACCACTTTAAGGTACTATACGTACATGAGATTCAATAAAATGTAATATTGTATTAAATCATTGTCGCGTATTTCACAAGATTTTGCTTCATCAGTATGGGCGAACTATGATATGGTATAGGAAATATTAAATAACTTTGATACCTACTTGTATGGATTTTTTGAGAAGATTTTACGTAGTGGTATGGTAAAATAATAATACAAATTTGAAGAATTTTTTTTAAAATTAAGCTAATTCGCCAACAATTTAAATTTTAACTGCCTAATTTGTATATTTTATATAAATATGTTTGAATTAGTGATTAGTCAGGAAAGGTAAATCTGTTCTTTTCAAAAAACTTTATAAACCAAGATTTATATTTCAAAAAAATGTTACAACCACTAATAAAAAGTTCATCGGCTATCATCTAAGTTGACAAGCTTTGCTAGTAAACATCTGACAATATTTCATGTAACGGATGTTTCATTCGATAAAGGTTGAAAGAGTTTTATTTTATGACTTAATTTATTAAGTATTTTAAGACAAAAACGGTTGAATCTGAATTACATTACGAACAAAAAAATATTAATAATATTACCGTGTTTAACACTTTGCATGTGAGACAGGCAGAAACATGTTTTAGAAAATTTCTTCTGTTTGTCTACGATAGGTACTCTGTCCGCCATTCGTCTGGAGGGGTGGCGGGGACTATGGTAACGAGGTATGATTATTTCAAGTAGGGGTGCGGGGTCCCTCTTTAAGACTGGTTTCGGTGGGAGAAAAGGAGACTTCTTTGTTCGATCTATTGTATTAGCCCTAGAGTTAAGAGAAATGAGCATTCGCGCCTGAAACATCGTTTAGAGCGTGTGATTCCTTTTTTTTAATCTTTTCTCTTTTAGTACGTTTAGTACGTTTTAGTACGTTTTTTAGTACGTTTATTTTTAAAGTGATATCAAAACTATTTTGTTTCAACTTAGTTTTTAAAAGAAACAACTCATTCGCTATTGCAATAACTGTAAGTGATTCATTAACAGGGCTGATAACTCTTAAGCTTTTTGAAAAATAATTTATTGAGAGGTATGCAGTTAAAAACAAAAGCTTTCAGAATATTAGGCAATTCTATCAACCTTTCAAAAGCCTTTCCTACGAACGATCTGGGTTTATTTATTGCTTATTGGAATTACATATATTTGCAGGCTTGTGTGCTCAATTTAGGCTTATGAGCCGTTGTCAAATAGAAGGACAGATAGCACAATACAGAGAAAGGGCAGCAGGAAGATACGTCCAGGCTAACTGTGGGAGCCGAACCCGCTACCTCCACGCTTAGCACTGCGTTCGGCAGGTGATACCGCTCTGTTAGGGAGGCCCCCAGAGATACGAGACCATGTGACGTTTTACATAAAATTTTGAATCATTCACATATAGTGGAGTGGAAAAATAACTTTAAATCAAAATCATACATTTAAATATAAATTTAGCTACCACTAGAAGAAATTTTCCTTGAAAGCATTGAAAGTAAACAGACCTGCATTTCCTCTTCGTAAAAATTTTCCAATTTGAAGTTATAGCTTGCACCAGCTTTTATAAAATCTTGCAAGATTAAGATTTTGATCTTCTCTTCTTAAGATTAAGATCTCCTACTTACTCTTCTTAAGATTTTAATCAAAATTTCATTTAGTTAATTAGATTTTACAAAGTAGTTCGTATGCATTGTGTTATTATGAGACATGAGCATTTCTAAAAGTAGAGAATAATTAAAAGTAAGAAAGAAAAATTTACAGCGAAGAATGACGTCACCTTTACACTGTATACAAATGCTTCGTTTTTAGTACATTATTAGTGTTTAGTACATATTAAGAACATATTTTTAGAGTCAAATGCTTAAAATAATCTTGTAATACAGAATATTTAGTTTTTCGTAAGTTAAAGAGTTAATAAATAAATCTAAAAGGTATGAATTTTTTTTTTATAAATCTTGATTTATTTTTATTATTTTTCTTAAAATTCGTACAATTTTTTTTAATGCATTTTTCATTTTTTTAAAAATTAATAATCTATTTCAAATTAAAATAAAAACTATTTTAAAGGTTCATTGCTATTTGTTAAATTTACCATTTGGATTTTTTTTTTTTTGCAAACTTGAAAAATACATAACTCAATTAAAATCGAGTAGTTAAAATAATTTTTATGAAAACAAATCTTGATATCACCAACTCCAAAATTTAGTAACTTCCATCAGATAATTTAAAAAAAAAAAAAGAATTTAAAAACTGGTTATGATGTAGTACTGTAGATAATATGTTACGTCCGTAAAAGCTGGTTTTTAATTTTCAAGATTTTTTTTTTAAAAGTTTCGAAAAGTTTCCAAATATTTGAGTGAGTGTAAAGGACACCAACACTTATTTATACAAAAATTATTAGAATCGTACAAATTCTTTTAACTGAGTTTAAGTTATAAACTTTTAACTCTTTGAATTTCGATTACTTCAAGATGCAGTTTGAATTAATATGAGAAGCATATCATTTAAAATATGTAATACAATATTTTTATATAATTTTTAAAATTCTTAAAATAACGTGCTTAAGCAAGTTATGAATTTTTTTTATTTTTAGAACAATGGCAGTAGATAGCGCCTCATGGGCAACTGCGGAGAACAATGGGTTAAAATCTTCAAATATGGCATTCGTGAATAATGAAATCACCCTACATTTTTGTTAAAAAAACAAAACAAAAAAAAACTACTGAGTAAATTTTACTACAAAATTAATACAATTATTTAGGTTTACCTGCTTGGTTCGACGTGTTGATAGAATTTTTCACATTTTTATCATTAAAACCAATCCTTGCAATCGCGAATTTGTTAAAATACTTGAAAAAGCAATTTAACGCATAACCGTACGCTGGCAATACCATGAAGGAAATATCTGCAAAGAATGACCGTTTTCCGAGTGAGAAAGAAACTGGATTCCATCCATCACATAATCGTAATCATTTCTGTTTTCAAATTTCAAACGACTAATTTAGACTATGATTTAATTCAGAGTAAACGCCAGATTAATTTTATTTTATCAACTAACTCAAATGAGAAATGAAAATCCTACCTCTTTAGATTTATTCAGAGAAAAATATGATTAAGGTCGTGAGAAATGGATCTATGAAAACAAAATCTGGCAACGGGATGAAAATGCAAACGATAAAGTTTTGATTTATTTCGGAATTAATTATCGTTTTAATTTATGTTTGGTTTCAAATAATAGTTTTTGATAAAGATATAAAATAGATTTAAAATATTTTACTTTCAGTTTATTCTTTCAACTTGCTTAAATGTTTGAACTACACTGGACAATATATCAATTTAAAGAAATCTCTACAAATTAAAATAAAAAAAGAACATAAAATAAACGATAAACACTTTATTGTCTTTTATTCTCCCACGAGTGTTAGCTTTTATTTCCAAAGAATTAAATTGATCTTCAATTACTGCATAAAAAATTGGCAACATAAAAACTCAAAACGAGATTCTGTTTCCTGAGGTCAATTCGTTCCAAATGAATGTGTCAGACGATTTCTACGAAATGACGGTAGGTATACCTGAACCTCATTTCGTAAAATGGCCTTTAGGAATTCCACATCCGACGCTAGTAATTGTATCTTTGAAATGGGCACAGATTCTTGTAGTGCCAGTAGACAATTTTACCTGACGCATCGCATTTCACTTTCGATCTCAGTAAATGCGGTTATGAAATGAGTCAAATATCTCGTATCAAACGAAACATAAAAGTAACCCTGAACTCGAATCTTAATAATTCAAGCCAAAAGATTTCAATGAAATCTTACATAATTTAAATTAAAATCTATTCGCTTGAATTGTTAGTATAAAGTTGTTTCAACTATTGAAAACAGTTAATTTAAATGCCGTAAAACAAAGTATTTGTTAATCGAACAAAAACACGTCTTCTATTATACTATTTCGATATCTTTAATTTAATATTTTAATATATATATAAGTGATTTAATAAGTAAATATTTAATAAATGAAAATTAATTTTTTTTTAATCGTTTTATCATTAATAATCTTAAATTAGTTTTCATGTCCGACTGCTGAATTCATAGTCTTGAAACTGAAGAGTCTTCAGCGTTGCCACGAGCGAATGAAAAAAGAGATGACTAATAAAATTCAAACTTTTATTAAAATTAGCAACTTTTACTGTTAATTATTGAAATTAAATGCATAGTCATGGTAGAGCTCTGGAACAGGGAAGCTGGGCCATATATATATATATATATATATATATATATATATATATATATATATATATATATATATATATATATATATATATATATATATATATATATATATATATATATATATATATATATATATATATATATATATATATATAGTTGGTGGTTCATGAAAATGGAACACACACATTCTGACTAGGAGGCTTCATGTTAAATAAACGGTTTTAGAAGTGTAGTGCTCTGAATTTTTGTGAGAAGATATTTTAGTGACATAAAATATAAGATAGAAAACTACTTACACCAGTCTGTTAGTCGTAAGAGGTAAGTCCCTGTTTTCCCCTGACTATTCTTAAACTTTTGAACATCAGCATCATCATGCCACCAACGCTCGCAGCTGTACCTTTAAAAAGAACGAAAAACAGATTTTATTAAATGTAACTAGTATTAATGAAAACAAGTTTAAAAAAATATTTTTTCAATTCCATCGGTTATTTCAATAAATGAGTGGCTTATATGTAAAAATAATTTTTTAGGGGAAGTGTAGGGCACGGGAGAAAGGGGATAAACATACCAAAGCACGTGGTAACTAGGATCTTTTATCTATAAGATAATTAAATATTAACAGGGATAAAAATATCTCAAAATCATTGATTAGTTCCATAAAAGAGTGGCTGAGATGTAAAATTTGTTTTTTTAGGCGAAGTGTAGGAAACAAGTGGAATGGATGAAAACACCATACCACAATGCGCGTTAACAGAGATTTATTTTTAAGATAATTAAATAGTAACCGGGATTATATGGTATTCGAAAATTCATAAAATGGCGTCAATACTGTGATAAAAAAAGTTACAGTTTTTTTTTTATTAGCTTTCTCTTTAAAATTAAACCATCTGAATTCACAGTTAGTTATGTTTATTTAAAAATACTAAATATAGTGATGAGAGTGAACCGATAAAAATGCATCTCTTTTTCATTACTTCTGCTACTTTTTTTCCAGAATTTTAAGAACCGCGTGAACCTTGTATGAAACTGAGAGAAATTGAGATAAGAGTATATTTATATCGAAGTTGAGAAGCAAAAATGCAGCAGTTATTGATTTGTACTGATTCAATTTCAAAAATTTGCTAGGAATTATGTAGATATTACGTGAGCATTTTTGATGATTTTGTATTTACTATTTTCTCTTGTTAGCAAAAGTAAACAAACAATAAATAACCTTCTATTATATTTTCATTAAATTAGTATTTTTTATTTTTTTCAAAATGTAATTTCTCTCTAAAATGTATGTTTCCAATTTATTAAAAGTTTGGTGTTTTTCTTTATTACTTTTCCTTGTCAGCAAAAATAAGTAGATTACAAGCCCCTACTTTGTAAGACTATTGCGTAATATTATAATTTTTTTAAAATTTTTTTTACAGGTTTTCGAAGAGGATGACTCAATAGTTTTATGAACGTGCAATTGTATTCAAGAGTTCTCTTCATCAATAATAGTTTTAAAATTAGGTTTTACAACAGATGAATTTACATATCTGCAACGGCATGTGAATTTGTTCTTGATGAATGCAAAAGCTGAAAATGAATAAAATAAGCTTAATCAAAGTAATTATAATAAGTAGCTATTTTAGTAGTTATTTTATATACAAGTTTATATATAAGTAGTTATTTTAGTAGTTAAATAAGTAGTTATTTTATATAGAATTGAAAATTGCGATGAGAAATATTGATGAATTTTTTTATAAATTCATAATTTATATAATTTTCATAATTTATTCAATATTTTTCATTATCAAAAAGTTTTGTTTTTAAATTTTGTTGTTTTTTTACTGACATTTTACTTAAATAATATTAGATAATTAACCGAAATATTAAAGAAATTAGGGTTTATTTATCGGATATAAATATAAACTTAGGCTTCATGATTCATTACTGGTTTAAAAAAAAGTCCTTTCTCTCGGAACCCCATAATCCTTTCCCGGAACCCTTTGTGTTCCAGGGAACCTCTATTGTTGGAAACGATTGGAATCATTGAACAAAATTTAATCTTCTTCTATGTAATTTCGATTTTAAAATTCAAAATTTTTTTTTAAAAATTTAGACGTTGTTTCTTTTACTTATATTAAGAATAAATATTTAAGACACCTCAAGAATTCTAAGCATTTTGATTCAGCCAATAATAACCGTAAAAACAAATTAAATATTGATGTTACATTGCTTTTTATTTTTTTTCATGATTGAAGATAGAGGAAGACATTAAAATTTATGGCTTGTTTCATCAACCCATCTGGCATGTGCTTCTGCATATCGTCAATGTTTGTATAATTATCGTCTGCTTCATAAAATCGTCTGAAACCAATTAATTTTTATATTTAATGAGATAATAGTTTTGATTTATGCCAAGATTTTATTGGTTCGCCTTCCTCTATTACGAAATTCTAATTTCTTTAATGTATTCGCTTTTTCTTCTTCTTTTTTCTAAATAAACGATATTATAGCTTTAATTATAGAACAGCAATAACTTTAAGGAACTACTAAAGGTCTTTCTCAGATGTTAATATTATCCTACTAATTGCAAAGTTAATAGATTATTGTAAAGTATTTTTTTTTTTTTTGCAAACTTTTTAACTTTTTATCGAAAATACGTGTTTTATAAATTCAATCGGCTTTAAATTAATTCGTAGGCTTATATAATTTTACCACTTTTTATAGATAAGTTATGCTAGACCTCGGGGTCAGATCAGGGGTCCCTATTACTTAATCCCTATTGCTTAATCCCTATTACTTAAGTGTTGTAACTTTGTTATTACCTAATATTTTTTCCCCTCACAAACTCCATTTTACGCCCCAAACTTTTTTTTTATATATATGTTTCTTAGTCTAAATTCAGGATAAATGGGAAAAGGGCCGTAAGGTCTCAGACACCCAGTTCCTCTACAACGAAAGAACAGATATGTCATGCTAAACCTTTTAAAAATGTAGCAAAATCTAATATTTGCAGATTTAGTTTGTAGTTATTTACCATTTGGCCAGACGGGCATGCCATGTAAAATTAGCGTGGCCTTCAACGTGTTATTAAAAATGCTTTAGGCCCCTCCAAAATAAATCACAAGAAGCAGCCCAGGAAAGTTTGTCTGGATACGTACAAAGGCAGTAGAAATTTCATAGTCATGTGCAATAGCCTGTATAACAATTTTTCTGTCAATGATTTGATTTATAACATTTTTGTTTTCTTTTGTGATTTCTACTTCTTTTGTATTCTTACTGATTTCAGGAAGGTAATTCTAATCAGTCAATCATCCTCCCTAAGTTTAGAAAGACCACCTTACTTGACAAGATTGGGATTATCTCTTATCTCTGAACTATTTTCTTGTCATTTTTCTATTGATTCTCACTCTTTTGCAATTGATTCCCTCCCCTAAATGCCTGATCAATTTTATATGCTATATTTGAAGCTTCAGGAAAGTAAAAAATTCTGTTAAATAAAAATAATAAATTAAAAAATGAAAACAAAAATTCTAGTTTAAAGCAATTTTTTAAAAATCAAAACATACTGAGAAATTCGCGGATTTTAGAAAAAAAAAGAGGACGATTTCGCAGGATTCTGTTCGCGCCGCTACAGACCTGCAGCCCCACTCTCATTACTGCAGGTCAAGTTTAGCTTATCTAAAGCTAGCGCTGTCCACGTTTATTTTCAAAATGGCGCAAAACATCAATATGGAGAAAAGACACAGTATTTGTGGCAGAATTTTTTAATAGTTAAAAACTTACTCCAATATTGCACCTCCAGGGCTCACAAAAAGTTACAAACAGTGCAAATACGGCAGTGATTTTGACAATTTTCATCTATGTGGAAAAATGTCGCCAAGTTGGCAATTTTTTAAAAAAAGTTTTAAGCAATTTGTTGGCAATTTTTAAAAAAGTTTAAAAATAGTTTTTTAAATATTTAAGTAATTTATCTGTTCTAAATCTCAGATAATTCTTCACGTCATATTTATACATAGTTTAAAATTATCGCATTGATTCAAGTGTAAGGCATTTAAATAATGGCTCTTTTTTTTTTTTTTTTTCTTCTTTTTTTTTTTTTTTTTTTTTTGGTGACAGAGCTTTGACAAACATCGTTAAAGAATAGTTTTTTCTAAAAAAACGATGATAGTTTCAAAGCATATAATTTTAGACTTTTAGAGTAATTTAGATTAATAATTTCGGACTTTTATAAAAATATATATACTCATGAATTTTATGATAAATGAAAACTGTGGAACATCCAAAATAATATAACATTTTCCTTCTTTATTTCGTCAATCTAGTTTTCGAAAACAACTTTACAATAAATTAGAGATCCATCTAGTTAATTCAATATAATATGCAACAAATATTAGCCGGATATCCTGTTGTTCACATGTAGTATGTGGCCATTATTGGCGGTTATTTCCCATAACATTCTATCAGACACTTTGTGGGAAAGTAAATAATCAATGAGTTTCCGCTGCTTGATTTTCGCGCCTAATTGGAAGATAGTTTCGCCAAGCATCACTAAGCCATGTTGTAGGTGAGATGATACCTAATTCCAACCTATTATTTATTCAACGTCCTTTTATTTATTTATTTAATTTTTAAGGTTACGCCTAATTGCTGTAAGGAAAATAATCCAATGCGAAGTTTTTGCTAACACTAAAATAAAGAAAAAAAAAGCATCAAGTAAGGTGTGAATGTCTCTTAAATTAGGATTGTTAATACCATAAATAGGATGAAACATCCCCAGGAAATCTTGAAATAAAACAATTTCATTCTGTAGTGTCAAATTTTGACTGATGGCCAGAATAAACAATAATCGATAAAAGAATTATGTAAGTAATTGCAAATGTCAAAAGTTCAAACAAAGTATTCAAAAGTTGAATTTAATTTATTTCGGTTTGCATAAACCCACATAAAAATATTTATTAATATATTTGTAATTTGGTTTATGTGAATCATAATAAACTAAACTCAAATTTTTCATGACATGAATTTTAAATCTCCTTATTCACTTCGACGGGCAAGTCGAAACTTGTCTCAAGCAAATTATGCCAATAGTTAATAAATGATAACTCTTTACTTATAACCTAACTAGAACCTAAATTACTCTTTACTTATAGCCTAACTAGAATAGAATAATTATATTCTAGTTTTTTTTCCCTACATACGTAGTTCCAAAACCATGAAAGGTTGAAAAATATATTTAAATTAATAAAATAAGAAAAGAAAATATAAAATCTACCACTTTAGAAGAAAATCATATGTTATTATAAATTAAAGTTTACTATTCTGTTGCTACGATTTGTAAAACCTCAAACCTACTTAAACGGAAGCAATTTGGTTCTACGTAGCTGGTAATTGCTGAGAACAGATAAGAAGCATTTAACGCTTGTTGAATTCATCATTGCGCTGTACTATTTCCAAATTACTCATTGGTATCTTAATTAGGTATACAAATTTTTTAAATACATTCATAATTAATTTAATAAAAAATATCATTGACTTGATCGTCCAATTTCTATGCTATTACATTCGATTTTTTTTAAACGAAAATATATGTTTAAACGGATTCTAAACTTATTAAATATACATTATTCTCATAAATAGATCAATTTTTTTTCCTTTTATAAATATTAAGTATAGATATGATGAAATACTCTAGTTATTTTAATGAAATTGGGATATTTTATCCTTAGGGTACTTCATGCCCAAACCTACCCGGGGTTATGGGATACCCACTAAATAACTAAAGAGCCATTCTGGCCCGTCCCATCCCTTTAGGTACAAGGTTCAACCTATACGTTCCTATAAAGTTAACGCATGAATAATTACAGTAACTCTTAAATTGGATCAACGTACGAGAAGTCAGAAATATTTAACACTTTCAGTGGGTTATTTTTTGAATTACAGAGCATCCAAAAACAAGAGATGCCAAATTGGCCTCATCCGTCTTTCTAGAGTTTAGACTTCTTTATATGAATCCTTTCTTTTTTTTTATCAAAGTTATTTACCATAATTACAAAATACGGCACTTTATATATATTTTTACCTTGGGTGAAAATTGTTGGACATCGCAGACGAATTAATTTATTTCGTCGAAGTTCCCACTTTAAAAACTAAAATGAGTGAAATTAAATGAACTAAAAAAACTAAATGAACATATGAAATAACATTGACAAGAAAAAAGTTCCTTTTTTTTTCCAATTGTAATCATTTTTATAATTTTTTTTTATCGCATTTTTTTAATTAACATTATTTTATTTTATTTCATAACCGTCGTTGAACAGCCAACCCAATTTCATGGGTTTACGACTACCAATGTTCAACTCCGTAGCCTCGTAATTTTGAACCCAATTCAAAAGACAAGGGAACTCCTGGATCAAGTAGTGGGAGAAATTTGTCTTCGTGGAAGACTTTTGATTGAGCCATCCCGCATTTGCGTTACATGGAGAGGAAGACCACGAAAACCTCCCATGGTTAGCCTGACGATCAGGGGACTCTAACCTGTGATCCGTCTACTACTGAGGATATTTCCCGTTAGCACTGTGGTTGGGACATGCCGGATGCGGAATTCGTATCGACTGGGATTCGAACCCGGTTCGCCGCAATGGAAGGCGAATGCTCTATCCCTTTAGCCATAGTGTGTCTAATTAACATTATTAATTAATTTTTTTCTCACATACAGTTTATTTGCCCGCTTATTTTTCGAATTCTTATGAATATACAATGTTAGAAGATATTAACGCGGTGAATATGTTTAAATATCAAATTCAAACATAGTTTCATACACCAAATATTGTAGTTTCGAATATTGTAGTTTAAAAATTTTATTTTTTAGATCATTGCTTTATTTTTCAGGTGGGTGGGAGGGGAAGGTGAGTTTCTTATGCTTTGTTATTCAACCGCAGCTTTGTTTCTCAAAAATGACTCCACTGACTAGCAAAATTTGGAATAATATCTGCCATTTATTGGCCAAAATTAACGATCACCACGGACCACACGGCGTCTTAATAAAACAAATGGCGATTACCTATCGCTGTGATTGATAGGCGATTACCTATCAATCACAGCGCGAACGCCAATCCGTCAAAAATGCACCCCCCCATATATTTAATTATAATGTTTTTGAAATTACTTTGTTTTAAATTTGTTTCCTAAAATTTTTCTTAATTTTATGAATCAACCTTGTAATAGTTTCCATATTTTTTTTCAAAATTCATCAAAAATAACCCTTTACATTTTATATTATTTAATCACCGTCGTTGAGCAGTCGACCCCCAATTTTGAATTTGACTAGCGAAGTTCACCTCAGTAGCCCTGTAATTTTGAACCCAGTCCAGAAGACAAGGGAACTTCTGTATCAAGTATTGAAAAAAAACTGGCCTTCGTGGAGGACTATTTTGATGGAATAAACACGCATTTGCGTTACTTGAAGTGAAAAACCACGAAAACCACCCACCTGGTTTGCTTGACGGCAAGGGGACTCCAAGGGGGGGGGGTGATCCATGATTCATCCACCACTGAGGATATTTTATGTTAGTAATTTACTCGGTGCGAGTAAGGTGTTGATTTTTCGTATCGACCAACCATCGCTGGGAATTGAACGTGGGGCACCTCATTGGGAGGCGAGTACTCTATCCCCTGAGCCACCACAATAATCCCTTACATTATTTACTTCAGTAACTTTTTATCCTATATAATTATCAATTTATGAAAAGTATCCACAGCTAAAAATGTTTTAAAGACCTCTATTAATAAAAATGTTTTTTTTTTCTTTTTAAGTTGTCACAAAAGGAATTAATATTTTTAAGATTCTGTGACTAAACCATTTTATTCACTTACACGGGCAAGCCAACACTTTTCTAAAGTATGAAATGTAAATTTATAAAGCAGGATAGTCTTTACATTTACCTTCAAAATATTTTTTCCTGAACAGTTTGGTTCTGGAGGACTAACTAAAGATCCAAAAGGTTGAGAAACACTTATTTACATTAATATTAAAATAAAAAGGAAAATTTATTAAGTACCACTTTATAAATAATAAAAATTAATTTCAATAATATTTTATCTTAAGAGTAAATTGTATTAATATTTTTACGTTGCTCTTATATAATTTAAGCAGTGATCTAAATTTACTACTGGTCACTGCTAATGACGGAACAGAAGTGCAAAGAAGAAGTTATCGTATACTTGCTCTAGTAATAGAAATTTTATTACTTTAAAATACTTTGAATTTCCTTAAATATGCAGCAACATAATTGAAATATGAATGTTTGATTTTTGACTGTTTAAAATATGTATGATTCATAGCAATTCATTAAGAGAAAAGGGAATGTTTTTATGCTGCCCATTGACATGTAACTGTATATTGGCATGTTACATTTAACTGTTCATAGACTTTTGGGTACATATGACGAGTGAGACTCGTCACGAATTTATCACCAATAAATAAAAAGTGGTGACTAAAATATTTTGCTGTCAGTCTATTTCAGAAAGAAAGAATGCACGGATAACTACAACATGTTATAAATGACAAAGCATTTAGTAAAGGTGTCAGGTTATATTTGGTACTTATTTATCAAAATATTGTTATAACAAAACGAAAAGACTTTCTTTTTTTTAACGAAAAACTTACTACTATATAGCTGCCAACTCTTCCGGTTTTCCTGGAAGATTTTATTTTCATATTTAAAGTGCCAGCGAAATTCATGTTATTTCACTAAACTTTTTGAATTATAATAATAATTTTAAGTCAGTTTGACCACCACTACATATAAATAATTACAACAAATATATAAAAGCATATTAGTTCATATAATAGCGAATTTCAACCTAATTAAAATATAAATATATTTTTGAGGAAGATAGTTTATCGGTAATTGTTTTACTACCACTTGGAAAATCCATTCTCGAAAAAAGTGAATGTTGGCAGGTATGCTACTAATTTTAATTTGGTTGCTTCCTCTTAGTTTTTATTTTAGAATTTAAATAAATCGGATCCAAAGATCTAATAGGAATGAATCCGTTTCGTTTTCTTAATGCAAAAAACTGTTGATATAACTCGTTTTTATAAAAGAGTTTTTTTTGTTAAAATAGGTAGGGAGTAGTAGTTTTACTCACTGAGTTAAAAAAAAAAGGGAGTACTGTTTCTATGTCGCTCATGGACATCATATATAATAGGAATCACGTTTCGTTTTTCAAAGCAACTGTTGATATAACTCGTTCTTATAAGAGATTTTTTTTTGTTGTTAAAATAGGTGGGTAGGAAGTAGTAGTTCTTCTCACTGTGTAAAAAAAATGTAAAATTCAAAAAAATTTCTAATTAAAATATATGCTTGCTTAAAACTTTATAACAAATTGATACAATTAATGGGCTCGCCTTGTTTAACTAAAGAGAGGTTGAAATCATTTTAGAATTTCATCATTTATAATGCAAATTGTGTTTTACCTACCATTTTAGTTAATAACATGTTCAGTGCTGAATAACGTGATATCGCGTGACGAAATTCTTCCGTACACTTTGCTAACAGAAGTGGACAGTTTTAATTTCCTTTAACCCGTTTTGTCCCGTATTTATATATTGAAATGATACAAAAAGTGGTTTTATGGAAAAAGTGGTATAATATATTATCGAAATAAATTTTTTTTTTTTTACTGTTAGGGCATTCAAAAAGTCTTTGAGAGATCAAAAAGTGCTTGCTCCTTATAATTCTAGATCTAATCAGAAATAACTAAATCATTGTGGTATCTGAGAATCTTTTAATTCACCCAGATAAATGAAAATGCTGAAAAAAGCTTCCCACCACAATGAATGTCTTTGAAAAAAGGAACTGTCCTAAATATATGACGGTGGGCGTTAACCGGTTAATAAAGTTTCGAGTTTTAAGTTCTCCGTTGTAACTCTGTTATATGCTCCACATAGCGGTCTTAATGTATTGTAATGGTAAATATTGAGGTGTATTTATGCTTGTTTATTAACATTTATGTATATATATATATTCCTTTTTTAACCTTTAAAAAAATCTCAAGTGTAAAAGCATACTTTCCTACATGGAAGTCTTTGCTCCTTTCAATTTTTATAAATTTACTTCAGATTCATTTAATCTCCACTATGTGTCTATAAATAAAAATAACATCATTTAATAAGTGCAAGATACTCTTTTGATATAGTGTTTGGTATCTGGCAAAACATTAAAAAAAAAATACTTTTTCTTATTATTAATTTTTGAGTCAGATTATCTTACCGCTGGAAAAATCATTACATTTTAATTATTAAAGGTTCTCACACACCTGGAAATTTTTTTTAAAATAAAGGTAGTAACAAGGTTGTCATAGACGACTAAAAAGTGTATAGTGGGATAAACTCAATTCTTTATAGTTTAGTTATTACTTTTTAATTATTCATTCTTAACTACCACTAAGATTTACATTTCCAACTACATATTGTTTAAATAAAACATTCTTACAAGAAAGTAAACTGACTGCTAGAAATATCACTTAATTTTAACCCTTTGACATACGACGACATCTGCAAAGATGCCAACTGCTCCGGGCACGACTAAATAATTTAAAAAACGGTAACTAACTGCAAACTAAAATTTGCAAATATTTGCCCAACATTGCTTACATATCAAGGGGTTGAGCATGCTTTATACATAACATCTTCGAATTATTTAGAAATAGTGGTAAATAAAAACCTATTAAATTTAATATATTAAGCCAAGAATCACAATTAATATACTGCCACTCGAAAATATTTATTCGCTGTCCGGAGCAAGTTGGCATCTCAGCATCTGGGCGACGTAATTTGTTTCTTACGTCAAAACAGTAATTGACGTGCCTCAGACGTCTTCAACACAGAGATACCAACTTGTTCCGGGCAGAAAATAAATATTTTAAAGTGGTAGTTTATCAATTGTGATTCTTAGTCTAATAAATTCAATTTAGTAGATTTTCATTCACCACTTCTTCTAAATAATTCGCAAGCTTATATAATTCACCACTCCTATGTAATTACGTCATGCTATACCGTTTCAAAAGCAAGCAAAAATAGTCGAATATTTGCAAAATTTAGTTTGTTGTATATAACCGTTTTTTTAAAATTTCTTTTGACGTGTCCGGAGCAGTTGGCATCTGTGTCAATATTCCGTTGCGAGTAGTTGTTTACAGTGATTACAAAGATCATTTCTATGTCAAGAAATGATATGTCATGAGGTTAATATCTTTTAATAAAATTTTGAATTTTATTAGCCCGTGGCAACCCTCGAGTAATATTTATGTAAGTTTTTTTTAATATTATTATGTTCGTAGCTTCCTGAATATTTTATTTTCTCCAAGTTAATATATATAGATCCGGAGGTTCGGCGGATATGAAATTTTAATTCGATAGTGGTAACTAATATTAAGAAATTTTCAGCTTCTTTACTACAGAATTAAAACTGATTTTTAAATTTTTCCAGGTACGTACAAACCCTGCCCTGAACTTTGAAATTTGACTTGATATGAGGTTTTTCGGAGTACCTGTCCACGAAGGGAACACTTCACTTTTTCATCTGAATTAAGCTAAAGGTCGACTAAAACAAAATGGCATAATAAACAGATCCTGATAAACAGATAAACAACCCTGTATTACATATAATAATTTAAATATGGATAGTAAAATATTACGATAGACAAAACCATCTTGTTTTTGCAAAATAAATTTTTATAATAAAATACTACCGCTGCCATTTTTTTTGAAGCAGGTAAAAAAAAAAAAAAGACACTTAACGGAATCAAAATTGCCTTGTCATAGAAAATAACATTCATTTAATCGAATAAACCATCCGCTGGAAGATTTCTCTTCCGGAGTGTTTCATTAGTGACCCGAAGCCTGCCCCACAGATGATCAATTTGCGCAGACGATATTTCCAAAAGATTGTGCTACTCATTTTTTTATATTTTTTATTCTACTGTGATGTTGGAACACTTTGATACACAAAGGTAAGAACGAGCACACGGTTGTAAGGGTTCCTTCAATAGGGATGGTCAGAAGGTCGTGTTTAACCGTTTGTAACGCCGCCGGAAACGACCTTTTGAAGGCATGATTTGTTCCAAAAGTTGTTCTTAAGCGACGAATTTGTGAGTTGATAGAGAAGCTTGAGCGAACAACGAAGAATGGACTGCGCGTTTTTCCGGATGCGTTATTCAAAAGAAATAAAAAACGGTTGTTAATTAAACGGATGATAACTTTTCACGTAACGGTTCATGCTAATTTTGAGGAATTCTACTTATTATTGGGTGGTAATTATTTACGGATTCAATTAGTTTATATTCACTTTGAAAGAGAGAGAGCCAAGAATTTACTTTTTTTATCCCCATCAAGACGGAAGGAAGACTTACTTCCACTGGTGTGATTTTCCAATCTTGCTGCCTTTAACTGCTCGTTCGCCTGTTTGACATTTTCTTAAATTAAAAAAAAAAAAAAAAGAGCCGTGGAGGTTCAGGGGATGGCTGGTTGATGCGAATTCCGCACTCGGCTCACACCGACCACAGTGCAGACGTAAAATATTCTCAGTGGTAGACGGATCATGGGTTTGAGTTCCATTGACGTCAGGCTAACCGTAAGAGACTTTCTGGTTTCTCTCTCCTTGTAACACAAATTTGGATTAGTTCCATAAAAATTTTCTCCACAAAGGCAAACTTCTCCCAATACTTGATCCAGGAGTTCCTTTGTCTTCCGGATTGGGTTCAAAATTACAAGGTTACGGAATTGAACATTAGTAACCGTGAACTCAAGTCTGGGTTGGCTGTTCAACAACGGTTAAGAAAAAGAAGAAGAAAAAAAGGGAATCGTTAGAAGGCCGCTGGGTTGTAGATTAGCTCCCCGTAAAGGAGAGAAAACTATTTCTTATATAACTGGTATCCACAGCTATACATAGCTATCATAGAATACATGGGGAGAAATACATAGCTATCAAGACATATTTAAAGTTTTAACGCATATACTAGAATGTTTCCGATACTGGAAAATATATATTAATAATTCCTAGTAATCACTGATATTTTTTTCGCGCAAAAACTATGGAAATTTCATAAATTTAGTAAGGATTTTACCAATTATATGTATCTATACAAATCAATAATGATAAGTCAACCAAGTGCATGGAGTTAATTTTATAAATTTAATATAAAGAACATCAAAGTGAAAACATAAATAAAAGCTATTTTATTACAGGGTTTGTGTTAAGACTCTTTATTTATCTGTATGTACCTAGAGTTCTTTATAAATTGACGGTTCTTTTTTCAAAAACGAAATAAGCAGTAGCTCAAGTGCTTTATTATTAATATTTTTCCAAAACAACCTAGTTATGTCTAATATAACAGAATAATCAGCCCTCCCATGACCTGGAAAAAATAAATCAGTGATAGCTAAGATTTTTCAAGGCTTCTAAAAAATGCATACATTTCGTTTTCATTTAAGAAATTATTCCCGAAGTAGTTTCTTTTGCCCCCTTGCATTTTTACTTTAAATTAATTAGTAGCTTAAACGTGTGAGTGGTATCTCACTTGTGCTACCACTTTAAAAATTTTCCACTTTGTGGAAAACCCTGATAATAACATGATTTGAAGTCTAAGAAGTTAAGAAAGAAATCTAAACAGATATTTATCACCATATATTAAGCTAAACATTCAGGGCCATTTAGGCCTCAGATGCCCAGTTCTAAAACAACGAACGAAGGAATGGGCTAAATTTAAAATGATCATTATTCTTAAAAAAGTAAAGAAGTGGTAGCAAAATTTCTGAAAGAACATTTGAAAACTTATTTCTTTTTCCCTTTAGAAAATGATTTCTGTGCAATCTCAGTTAATCATTCCCTACAGCAGGGAGGCCAACTGCTCCGCTTAATAAAAAAAGTTTCAATAAATTGGTAGCGAATTAAATTTAAAACTTGTAAGAAAAAAATGACTATGTTTACTCTTTAAAAGTGTCATCACGAGATAACTTCATAATGCTTTAATGTCAAGGTAAATTTCGAGGTGTCTGCCTTACGGCACATGACTCTTTAACTAAGTTTTTTGCCATAGGCAACGAATAAATTAAGTTTGAGTTAAAGTAAAATAATGTGAATTATAAGATGACTGCAACATAATTGCGTGTCATGTCATACTTTGAATTTTTTATGTGTCGTGGTGGAAAAATTATTTAAAATGAAAAATACAAAAATAAAAATAACTTAAATTTCGTTACCACAGGAAATTATTATTATTTTTTTTTTTCATAAAGTGGAGCAAGTTGGCATCTCTGGTACAGTAAAGAAAAAACTCTTTTGAAAAGCATACAAGTTGGCATCTCCGCTACAGTTAAGAAAAAAATGTTTTGAAAAGCGTACAAGTTGGCATGTCTGCTACAGTTAGGAAAAAACTCTTTTGAAAAGCGTACAAGTTGGCATCTCCGCTACAGTTAAGAAAAAACTCTTTTGAGAAGCTTACAAGTTGGCATTTTTGCTACATTTAAGAAAAAACTCTTTTAAAAAGCTTACAAGTTGGCATCTCTGCTAGAAACTCTTTTGAAAAGCGTACAAGTTGGTTGGTATGCTATTAGTTTAAACGTAACAAAGTTGAGTAGTCTTATTTGAATGGGCGTAAAACGATGGAAAAAAAGAAAAGAAACATAAGTAAGAAGGAGAAAAAAATGAAACTAAAACAACCCTGCTGTTTTTAATAACACTTCTTAGTATTTCCAGCAGCTGGATTCATCACGACCAACGTAACCACTTTAAAAGGACTTTAAACGATCATGACTAAACAAATAAAATTTAATAGAGCGCCAAGCATATGTTGCAATGGATATTATTGTTCTTTTCTCAGAGCGAATAATCGTCAGGTGTTCGAATGCAAGTCCGAGAAATTTTACCATGAGAAAGGGATACGGTATTTGATTGAAGGTCAAAAGATGAATATTCCATGAACCATAAATTTCTTGATTAGACATAGAGTTAATGGACGAAATGACTTGAACCGTGTTAACTGTAACTGGATGATGAGGCGAAGATTATGATCACGGACACTCCACGGTATTAACTTTCTTCTATAACAATGGGAGCAACTGACTTCGAACAAAGCACAGCGGACGTACAGCTTTGTGACGTTGGAGGATTTTGCAGACGACTTTTCTTTTCGTGCATTTATTTTAATCACGAAGAAAGTTTAGTTGTATAGTACATTTCTTTTTAAGATATTTATCGTTTGGCGCTTTTCTTGTTTGAAGCTAATGGTGTTCTATAATGATTAGTTCTTAGAATGTTGGTGGAAGAATTTATTTATATAATGATATTGCTTTGTATGATGAGGCGCTTATGCCAAAATTAGTTCGATCCATTAGAAAAAAAAATAGAAGCAGATAGAAAAAAAAACACACACACTTATCTAGCAAGAGATAGTTTTTTTTTAATGAGAAAGTAAGTGCCGAGTCAATTTGCTTCTTAAATGGAAAAGCCCATTTAACCATAGTCAGATAATATTATCAAAAATTAAAACTATAACGAGTAAAAAAGAACTAAAAAGTTTTAAAAAGCTGCCTACACATAATAACTTTTATTTGCACTAATTAGGATAAAATTTGAGTTGTTGCTTCTTAAATAGAGTCAATTTGCTACTTAAAGGGAAAAGCCCATTTAACCCTAGTCAGATAATATTATCAAAAATAAAAACTATAACGAGTAAAAAAGAACTAAAAAGTTTTAAAAAGCTGCCCACACATAAAAACTTTTATTTGCACTAATTAGGATAATATTTGAGTTGTTGCTTCTTAAATAGAGTCAATTTGCTACTTAAAAGGAAAAGCCCATTTAACCCTAGTCAGATAATATTATCAAAAATAGAAACTATAACGAGTAAAAAAGAACTAAAAAGTTTTAAAAAGCTGCCCACACATAATAACTTTTATTTGCACTAATTAGGATAATATTTGAGTTGTTGCTTCTTAAATAGAGTCAATTTGCTACTTAAAGGGAAAAGCCCATTTAACCCTAGTCAGATAATATTATCAAAAATAAAAACTATAACGAGTAAAAAAGAACTAAAAATTTTGAAAAAGCTGCCCACACATAATGACTTTTATTTGCACTAATTAGGATAATATTTGTTGCTTCTTAAATAGAGTCAATTTGCTACTTAAAGGGAAAAGCCCATTTAACCCTAGTCAGATAATATTATCAAAAATAGAAACTATAACGAGTAAAAAAGAACTAAAAAGTTTTAAAAAGCTGCCCACACATAATAACTTTTATTTGCACTAATTAGGATAATATTTGAGTAGTTGCTTCTTAAATAGAGTCAATTTGCTACTTAAAAGGAAAAGCCCATTTAACCCTAGTCAGATAATATGATCAAAAATAGAAACTATAACGAGTAAAAAAGAACTAAAAAGTTTCAAAAAGCTGCCCACACATAATAACTTTTATTTGCACTAATTAGGATAATATTTGAGTTGTTGCTTCTTAAATAGAGTCAATTTGCTACTTAAAGGGGAAAGCCCATTTAACCCTAGTCAGATAATATTATCAAAAATAAAAACTATAACGAGTAAAAAAGAACTAAAAAGTTTTAAAAAGCTGCCCACACATAATAACTTTTATTTGCACTAATTAGGATAATATTTGAGTTGTTGCTTCTTAAATAGAGTCAATTTGCTACTTAAAGGGAAAAGCCCATTTAACCCTAGTCAGATAATATTATCAAAAATAGAAACTATAACGAGTAAAAAAGAACTAAAAAGTTTTAAAAAGCTGCCTACACATAATAACTTTCATTTGCACCATATTTGAGTTGTTGTTTCTAAAGTTGAACCACAAAAATGGTTCGACCTACAACTCTCAGGGCACGAAATGCAATATCACTAACCACTAACGCCTCAATTAATTTTAAAAAAAAAAAAAAAAAAAAAACACTTGTTATCTAACTCTACGTATCCGAATTTCAAAGACGGTGGTTTAAGTATTTCTTCCCCATCATATTCAGATGCTGCGTTTTCCAACCATTTAATTACGAACGTGAACTCAGTCACATGAGCAAAAGTAAGTATATAATGTATTTAATGGTTTGCGTTGCAACATATTTTATCATCAGTTATTTATAATAATGTGTTTTATTGGAAGGATATCAGAGGAATTATTCTTTGCTTCTCTTTATTACCGACATTTAATGATTTGAACTAAAATAATTGAGTTAAACGAGTGTCTCTAAAACTTTTTCAAAGAAAATGGAGTCACCGCAAAGAGTCAAATACTTTTCATCTTACAGCCTTCATAAAATAATTTTTTAAAAGCATTAGAAGAAAAAATCTAGATAAATTAAAATTATTTTCGTAATGATTGGTTTTTATGTAGGCTTTTTAACATTAAAAACGAAATATTTATTGAGAATTTCCCCGTAAAACCTGCGATCTCGTTAGATCAGGCCAGTAAAAACGGGTTTAACGATGCATGTATTTACGTTGCTAAAATTATTATTATTACTATTTTTTGAATAAAAGTTTTATTCATGATTGTCGATTGTGTTGCTTTATTCATAACATAAACAATCAAACTCAATAGCATCTGGTGGTCTAAGGTAGTTCCTCTTTTAATATACAATTATAGTGTGCTATAGTTACTCTACATACAGGGTTTGAGCAAATATATGTCAAAGCTTTCACACTAACTCTATATAGATCGGCTAAGGTACTTCCTTCCTTAAAATACAATAGTGAGTTACAGTCACACTGTATACAGGCCTTTTTTTTTTATAACCGTCGTTGAACAACTGACCCAGTTTTTACATGAAGAGTAAGACCACCAGAACCTCCCAAGGTTAGTCTGACTGCAAAGGGACTCTAACCAAGAATCCGTCTACCACTATTTCACGTCAGCACTGAGGTCGGTGCAAGCCGAATGCGGAATTTGTATGTACCAGCCATCGCCGGGATTCGAACCCGGTTCACCTCATTGGAAAACGAAGGTTCTATCCCCTGAGCCATCACGGCTCTGTATACAGGGTTTGGACAAAAATATGAAAACACTTTTACACTAACTCCACGTAAACAATCTACCTTTTAGCAGCAAAGTTTTGGGGAGATTTCGAGTGGCAAAACTTCAGGCACAATTCGAAAGTTCATGCTTAGAAATGGTGTCATTTTTACACATTTACCCATGCAAAATTTGCATCGACCAAAATGAGTGTAGGAAGTTTAAAGCTGATTTCTTTTTTTCTAATCCTCACAAAATTTTATCAATATTTTACTATCACAATATTTTTACAATATTAACCCCTCCCCCCAAAATACTTTTACTTTAAAGTGTAAGAAAAAAAACTAATTCTGTTTTACTTCATTTTTTTTCCTCTTAAGCTAACAATTAAAATCAGTACTATAATTAATGTGATCGGAAATGTTTTAAAATCAAAAGGAAATAATTAAATAACAATTAAGATATCCAATCGCAGAGATCACTATTTTAACACTGTTCAGTTTCACAGATTTCGTAAATTATTTTTTGCTTAAAATTTTTTGCATATTTTTTTGTCGTCTGCAATTTTTGTAAATACATTTAAAGTATAGAAGAAGATTTTAGTCCTAAAATAACATACTACGCAGCGTATTTTTATATTACCGTTATAAAAATAAATTCGTCAAAAAGCACAAATAGAGGGAAAAAGGAAAAACTAAATATTTTCCAGCTAGGTCAGCACCGAGAAATAATTTTTCCGCAAGTTTTTTTCACGAAAACGCCATTTCAGAAATCATGCGAATGTTCAGTTACGGTCATGGTTGTACTATTCGCGTGATAATAAATTCTCGGTCGCATCATCCAGGAATTGTATTGGAAGCTATAGTGACGACTGCATCAGAATACAAGAGAAAACTGAATATTTTTCAAATAAATGTTGGAAACAGAATCATAAATTATCGTCTGCATAAAGATAAAAAGAACAACACAATGGTAACAACAACATTAAAATGCGTTTGAATGTTTAGTATTGGAAATTGAATGTTGTCGGCGATGATTTCTTCTGATGCAATGACATAATAATCATTGTTGAATAGTTTTTATTGTATTTTCTTATTTTTATTTTATTTCATCTAAAAATCGCTTGGAAATTTATAGTTTTCATTTTCCACCAAAAGAAAACATACGCAAGAAAGCGACGTAGAAAACTTGAATTACTTATAATTTTCTGGAAAAAAAAGACGTTTGCCAATTTAAATTGAAAAATAACATCAAAATATGAAAATAATGTATTTCGGTACTCTTTTGACAAATTAATAATCAATTAGAATTTTTTTTCTTCATTTTTTAAAATGAAAACGTATAGCAATATTTGTTTTTGGATAAATAATCTGAAAATAATTGATTTAGTAATAGATCTAAGCATGCGGAAATAGTTCCTCATGAGTTAAATAAAAGTTATGTAAAATATTTTTTAACCTACTTTTGGCTTAAGAAAATTTTATACTGCTGTTCTAAAATAGCATTTATTTAGTATTAAGAGTGACAATAACAGGATTAGTAGCATTAATAGTGCTAATATACTGTCCCTGGCAAAATTATTAGACGCACTGTAAGATTCTGTATAAAATCTTAATTATCAGGTGATACTATACAGCTTTATTGGTTTAACGCGACTGAAACCGGTTAACACTTGCATCAATTCCTGCATCAATTGGTTAACATTGTAATACAATACGTTAAAAGCAAATTCAAATAGGAAGTTTATAAAAAAAATCTCCTGAATAAAAACCCATTACATGTATGTTTGAATATAAGAGTATTGTATATCAACTCGTGCAAAACATGTAATTATTGAAAAACTACAGTGCGTCTAATAATTGCAATTTACTAATATAATACATGATAAAATAAATATTCTATATTTATACAATATATCGTCTAATTTATCCAATCGAGCCGCGATGGCTCAGGGAATAGAGCGTTCGCCTTCCAGTGAGACGAACCGGGTTCGAATCCCAGTCGATACGAATTTCGCAGCCAGCTTGCATATTCCTTGCTTGCACCGACCACAGTGCTGACATGAAATATCATCAGTGTTAGAGTCCCCTAGCCGTCAGGCTAACCGTGTGAGGTTCTCGTGGTCTTCCTCTCCATGTAACGCAAATGCGGTTTGGCTCCATCATAAAGTCCTCCACGAAGGCAAATTTCTTATAATACTCGATCCAGGAGTTCCATTGCCTTCTGGTTTGGGCTGGAAATTACAAGGCTACGGAATTGAACATTAGTAGTCATAAACCCATAAAATTGGGCCTGCTGTTCAACTACGGTTATAAAATATAATTTATTCAATCGTCGAATTTAACCACTTGATACATGAACGAAAACAAGTGCAAACCGGTTTCAGTCAAGTAAGAACAATAAAGCTGTATAGTATCACCTGATAATTACGATTTTAAATAGAATCTTATAGTGCGTCTAATAATTTCGCCAGTGATTGTAAATTAGAAATTTTAATAGTGCTATTTTATTTTTTAATAGTGCTATACTATTACATACCTGCCAACTCTTCCGGAAGATTTTATTTTCATATTTAAAGTGGTAGTAAATATATACTATTTTTTTTTCTTTTATTATATTAATTTTTAAATGATTTTGATCACCACTATTCTTACAAAAATTAAGCACATATGCATACCTGCCAACTTTTGATCCGTTCCATTTTGTTTTTTCCCAGTGGTAGTAAAATAGAATTAAAATTTCAATTGCAAGCAAAATAATACGTTATATTTTAAAAGGCTTTAGCTGACAATCGTGATAGTAACGCATATTAAGGTATATGCTTAATTTTTTTAAGAATAGTGGTGATCAAAATCATTTAAAAAAATTAAGTTTTTAAAAGAAAAAATAGTATATATTTACTACCACTTTAAATATAAAAATAAAATTTCACGCCAAATGCGTAAAAGTTGGCAGGTATGCATATATCAATATGCGTTACTATCACATACCTGCCAACTTTTAATCCTTTCCATTATCTATTTTCCCAGTGGTATTAAAATGGAATTAAAACTTCAATTTTAAGCAAACAAATACGTTGTATTTGAGAAACCTTAAGTTGACAACCGTGATAGTAACGCATTTTAATATATGTGCTTAATTTTTGTAAGAATAGTGGTGATCAAAATCATTTAAAAATTAAGTTTATAAAAGAAAAAATAGTATATATTTACTACCACTTTAAATATAAAAATAAAATCTTCCGCAAAATCCGGAAGAGTTGGCAGGCATGCTATCATGGTTGTCAACTTAAGTTTTCATAAATACAACGTATTTGTTTGCTTAAAATTGAAGTATTAATTCCATTTTAATACCACTGGGAAAAATTATAATGGAAAGGATTAAAAGTTGGCAGGTATGCTATTACGGCGAAAAACGTGTCCCATGGGCCAATTAGCAAACATAAACAGTTATTTTTCTAATCAAATAATCTCTTTAATTCTTTCACATTAATTGAACTTTATATAAAAAAAGTTGTGTTTCTTGGTGCGTTTAAAAAAATATCAAACATGTAAAATGCATACGCACAAGCGCTGTTTAGTTTTGAGTTGCATTGCCAAATAGTGAATTTGTTATTAATTTTATTTCTTTTCATATATTTTTTTCAAAAGTATAGTTCTTAGCTTATGTTTAATATTTGCCAATATAATATTTATGTTTAGTTAAATGTGTATTTTTCTCGCTGAATTGAATCAGCCACAATCGAAGTCAATAGGGCGAGTAATTTAGAACTTATGAGAAGTTCTATGCTTTAAAAGGACTATTTTTCGAATACACCTGTTTAAGTGTTGGACTGAAAAAAGTTGAGCTCGAATCACTTGAATTGATAGTTTTAAAATTTTTTTTTTGTACGGATAAGAAAAGTTAGAAACTAAATTTCTTTTAATGCAAAATCATAATTTTTTCTAAATTATATATGACCTATTTGCTTTATTTTGATTACTTTCCATTTAGTGTAAGAAGAACTGCATAAGAAACAACACTGCTTCTGTCTAGATAGCAAACCTGCTTGTGAATACTTTAAAAATATCGATGTAAGGAATACCGGGCAATGATCCACCCATCCATGCCGGCTATTATCCCAGTTAACCCGATTATTATTATACATAGAGATTTCTGAATTTTTTTTTTGCCTTTCTTCTAAAATAAATAAAGTATAAATCTACTCTCTGGGTTAAGAAATCTTTTTCATCTAATGCTAATTAATCACAATTATGTTAATTACATGACTAAAATAATTATATTTTATTGTTATTGACGTATGAAAAATAATGTAGAATTGCTAATAAAATTGTATTGTAAAAATATTTGATCAACGCCCAAAATAAAATGTTCATCAACAAAATTTCGTATCCTGCCTCAAATATCCATTTTGGTTAAATAATTAACGTGATTACCGCTAGTTTCAATAAACAGCATGAGCTTTCATTAACAAGCTATTTTTGTACTGATTAAAAAAATGTGAGCTTAATTAACTCCATGCAAAATATTTAAGTAGATCCGTTTACAATATTAGACGGAGGAAATAACAATCAGGAAATCAAAAACATCGTAAGCGAGCGAGACCGATAATTGTTATTAGCGAGGGGGGGGGGAAGTCGCTACTACGATTTCCTTTTAATCGATTGGTACTTCATTAGTTTTAATCATTATGTTTTAAGTAGATTAAAAAAGAACAAGGGGAAATAAATGTTCCATTGTGTTTTATTTTTATCGTCTGCGCTAGTGAACGAACCTGGATTTCATTATACGCGCACTAATCTAAAGAATTCTTATTTAAAGGAAGGTCTTATATTGGTATTAAAAGGTCATTAGGGATAGTGTTGTTTTTGTGGATTACGAATACAGGTTTGTTTTTTTCTTTCGGTGTAAAAAATGGATTATGTTAATAATCAGTTGGATTGGCTAACAATGCTTAGCTGTAATTGCAGATGTTCCAAGTTAATAGCTTGTATCACACAATGAAGTTACAAGCTCGAATAGCTCTTAATACTTTATAATTAATATTGAAACCTTAGGTTTATTTATACCTCGCTCATTTTTTTTCTTTTTTTTTTGATGGAAGAAGTATTACTCTACTTTTTGAAAAGACTTTACACAGTGGTTAAGAATTAAACGCTAAAACTTAAGAGAATTTTGGTTAAATTTTCAGGACATAGAGCGTTCGCCTCTCAATCAGGTGGCCCATGTTCGAATCCCAGAGGTGGCTAGTTGATAGGAATTCTGCTCCTGGATTGCATCGGGTTTGGGGTCAAAAATTCGCAGCCCAAACTTCGTAGATCCATAACTTCGTGGGTACAAAACATTGCTGATCTAAAACTTCACCATTGTAGAACTTAGCAAGCAAGACTGTACCAAGAAAAGTTTTTTTTGAAATTTTATTTTATTTTTTCGCAGGGGGGGGGGTGAGGTAACTTTTGAGCGATTTCCTTTAACGGATTAAGCACTCTAATAAATAAATTAATTTTTAATAATATATTATTTTGCTTCATGTCAATCATAGATTTTTAACTCACCACCCACTTTGTAAGTTAAATATTTTTCAGCTCCCACTGTATAAAAATTCTTTAACAATTGTTAAAAATATATAAAACATAATTAATTTAATATTTTTAATTTTTTTAAAATTAAATTAATTATGAATTAAAACCTTTAAAACATTCACTTCTTTTTTAAATGAAGATTAAGTGTTTTTATTCTATTTTTTAAATTAACATAATAGAAAGTAAAAAAATAAATATTTAATTTTATACTTTTGCTGTTATTAAAATTAAGTTAATTATGTATTTGAATTCAATAAAATTATATAATATGTAAAAAATTTTATATTCAAATTTTTGAATTTGTCCGAGCGGTGCTAGCGACGTTTCTGCCGCGAAGATTTGACCCATTACCCTTTCATCGATCTCAGTGCTGAGATAAAATATCTTCAGTTGTAGACGAATCATGGGTTAAAATCTCCTTGCCGTCAGACTAATTGTAAGATGTTTCTGTGGTTTTTCACTCCATGTAACGCGAATATGAGTTCCATCAAAAAATATCCAACCGTCGTTAAGTAGCTGGTAGAATTTTCAGTTTACGACTACCAATGTTCAACTCCAAATCCTTTTAATTTTTAACTCAATCCAGAAGACAAGGGAACTCCTGCATCAAGTATTGGGAGAAATTTGCTTTCGGGGAGGACTTTTTTTGATGGAACTAACTCGCATTTGCTTTGCATGGAGAGAAAAACCACCCACGGTTAGCCTGTTGGCAAGAGGACTTGCCCATGATCCATCTACCACTGAGCAGAGTTGGCCAAAAATGTAATCGATTACATTTTTTGATTACAGTAATCAATTACTTGTAATCATGATTACAATTTTAAAATTTTTTGATTACAGCTGTAATCATGATTACAATATTGATTACAGTAATCAATTACTTGTAATCGTGATTACATAGTCGATTACAGTAATCAATTACTTGTAATCATGATTACAACTTTCGAAAAATTTTGATTACAGCTGTAATCATGATTACAATTTTGATTACAGTAATCAATTACTTGTAATCATGATTCCAAGTAATTGCGATTACAAGTAATCACAACAAAAACGATTACGAGTAATTATGATTACAAGCAATCAAAATATTTGAATACATGTAATCATGATTACATGTAATTTGATTACATGTAATTATGATTACATGTAATCTAAATACACGATTACAAGACTATGTATTCTTATAAATGACTATATTTTACAGTAGATAGTAGAATGTATTTTATACTAATACATTTTGCACGTATGAACATGTACTGCATTTTGTACGTATTTGTATACGTACAAATGAATAACTAAAATGTATGTACATATGATTTTATCTAGTGCATATGTTCAGACAGTTTAGTTTCACACACATGTGCATGCACTTATATTGTAGGTATAAAATATATGTACGTATGTATATAGATAATAATTACGTATGTATGTGCAAACAATGTAGACATGTACATTTATACACAATGAATATATGCATTTTATGCAAATATTTGTGTATGTAAAATGTATATCTATGTTCATGTACGCATGTATATACAAGTACTTGTGTTTGTACGAACATACATACATTGTCTGTACAATGTATGTCCCATGCATGCATGTGCAATTGATTTATGAACAGTATAATATATGTATGCATGTACAATATAGGTATATCTGTAGGATGTACAATATGTATCATATATGTATACATGTACATGATATGCATGTCCAGTGTATTTATGTACATATACATAATATGTTCATGCTCAATGTATTTATCCAAATATGCATAATACATTTGTGTACGATTATACGTACATTGGGAGTATTTATATTTTCCATATATTCATACATACATTCGACATGCATAACGTACGTACATACACACATTTGAGATGCATATATTGTACAGATGTATATACATATAGTGTACAGATGTATATTCATATAATGTACATATGATGAAATGAACATATAATGCTCATATAATGTACATATGATGAAATGAACATATAATGCTCATATAATGTACATATGTGTGTACATATACAGTACATATGTGCATAAATATATTGAGCATAATTCTTTCGTACAAATTTTACATGTGTACATGCATGCTATCCCTATCTATGCATATGGTGCAATGTATATACGTCCAATGAATGTATCCACACATGTACAATACACGTATGTTCCGTGTATGCATATCCATATATACTATATATGCACGTACAATACATGAATGTATGTACATACATTGTACATGCGTACATACATTACTCGCATACATATGTACATTACATTTATGTCTAAATATGTGTACAATGCAATAAATAAAATGCATGTAAGTTAACTTTTAATGACTCAAGCAAGTTAAATGACAAAATCAAACGATATTTAAATTTAGTTTTCAGCCTTAATTGTTCTATATCATTTTAAAATTCTCTGAATAAAAATTATTTTCAGGTATTTTAGTGAAATGTTTGACAATACAGATTTATTTTTTTAATAATGCATGATTCATAGAAATTTTTTAAATGGTAAGAAAAACGGTAAATTTTATGTGTGGAATTAATATTTAGAAATTCAAAATAAAATTATCGTTTGCTTTCTAAAAAATATGAGGTCGAGTTTCATATGCCTTAGAATAAATTTTAAAACAAATTTTAATAACTTTACTCATATAATTTTTTTTAATGTATGCACAACGTATGTGTATATTGTATTTACATATATTTAAATGTACGCATGCATTTGTACATTACTTGTAATTATGTACATGTATACGTTGTATGTACATGCGTACATTGTGCATATAACTATTTTTTTGTACATCCATGCATTACATGCGCATAAGTATTAACAAAGTATGTAGTTACACAAGTACATACGAAAGTTGTACATAAGTACATACTTTGCGTGCACATATATCGATGTACACATAAATATGCATGTATACAAGTAGGCATTTTATCTACGCAACTATGTGCATATATTGCACCTTTAAATAACATTCTTACATATTGTACGTAAATACGTACAATTTTATATACATACGTACATTGTATATGCGTGCTATTATCGTAAATTTATACAATATATGTAATTAAGTACATAAAAGCATGCAAACGCATAAACATTATTTTCATATACGTTCATACATACATTGTCTATGTATACAAAGATACAAAACATTGCCTTTTTGTACAAACTAACATACATGCGTACATGTATCATAAATGCATAATTATATGTACTAAGCATATGCGTATTGCATTAAGTATATTACAATATAATTATGAAAATTGTTCGTACAAGCAACGTTTGTGGATACATTGTAAGTATAGGAATCGCAAATTGTGCGTTCATGCGTGCGTACATTCTATGTACATAAAAATATGTAAACACATGAATACTTACATAAAAAATTTGACTATAGTATACATACAATCGTAATAACTTGTAATCGTATAGTTTGATTACAAGTAATCACAATTACATGTAATCAAATTACATGTAATCATGATTACATGTAATCATGATTACATGTAATCATATATTTTGATTACTTGTAATCATAATTACTCGTAATCGTTTTTGTTGTGATTACTTGTAATCATAATTACTCGTAATCGTTTTTGTTGTGATTACTTGTAATCGCAATTACTTGGAATGATGATTACAAGTAATTGATTACTGTAATCAAAATTGTAATCATGATTACAGCTGTAATCAAATTTTTTTGAAAGTTATAATCACGATTACAAGTAATTGATTACTTGTAATCGTGATTACAAGTAATTGATTACATAGCTGTAATTATCTGCAATCAATTACAGTTGTAATCGATTACTGTAATCAACGGCCAACTCTGCCACTGAGGATATTTTACATCATTTTTGCCCGATCATTTTTGCCGATTTTTTGCCCGAAGACTCTGTCGTACCATTCAATAACTTTTTTTGTGAATAATATGGTATTTTCATAACTGTTATGAATCTCAATAGTAGTGTTTCTAGAGTGTCAAGGTCAAATTTAGCCTATCTTTAGTCAGCGCCGTCAACGCTGAAAAAAAGGCGCCAAATGACCATAGAAGGAAATGAAAATGAAAAGCAATCACTATATAGTTTTTTTTATTTAAATTAAAAAATTAATCCCACACTGCATTATCTGAACTCATAAAAATTTGCAAAAATAGAGTATTATTGATTGATTTAGTAAATCGTCGCAATTTATTTTCCTTGGCTGAAAAGAGCTTCGTTTAAAGTAAGTGATGTCCAAAAACGTTCTATTTCTACTAAAAGAGGAGCTATTGTGTGTGAAGATGGGTGTGACGATCTTTCTGGTTGAAAAACGGCTCACTCACCTCGCCTTGTATATCACCTTCATGGTTTGGGGAGCATCCCCTCCCTGTCCATCTAACCTCCATCACTTCTTCCAGAAAGAAAAAGGATGCTTGAAATTTAATGCTTTAATGATTCTCTCACTGTATCATAGTCTCTAGGAGACAGTGTATTCCCCCCCCCCTATCTTTAGTGTTCTTGAAATGATATGAATAGCGCATCAAACTACGAAGTCTTACGGAATATTTTGCTTATGACCCCAAATTTGACGTGTTGAAAGGACCATTTTTATTTAAGGACGTGTTTTTTTGTCCTTTTTCCTGTAATTAATTTAAATTTATTCAAAAGTCATCGCAATTTTAAGTGATTGAGCCGCGATGGCTCAGGGAATAAAGCTCAGTCTCGCAATGAGGTAACTGGGCTCGAATCTCAGCGATACGAATCGCTGAGAATCGAGCGTCCGGTCGATACGAATTCGCACCCTATCCGTACCGACCGCAGTCCGGACATAAATTATCCTTAGAGGTAGGCGGATCATGAGTTAGAGTTCTGTTGCAGTCAGGATAACCGTGAGTGGTCTTCGCAGCTTTCCTCTTCATGTAACACGATTGCGGGTTAGAGCCATGGAAAAATCATCCAGGAAGGCAAATTTCTCTCAATACTTGATCCAGGAGTTCCCATGTCTTCTAAATCAGGTTCAAAATTACAAGGCTAAGATCAGAGCCGCGATGGATTAGGGGTTAGAGCGTTCGCGCCGTCCAATGAGGTGAAGGGGGTTCGAATCCCAGTCGATACGAATTCCGCATCCGGCTTGCACCGACCACAGTGCTGACGTGAAATATCCTCAGTGGTAGACGGATCATGGGTTAAAATCCCCTTGCCATCACGATAACCCTGGGAGGTTCTCGTGGTCTTCCTCTCCATGTAACGCAAATACGGGTTAGCTCCATCAAAAAGTCTTCCATCAAGGCAAATTTCTCCCAATACTCTGTCCAGGAGTTCCCTTGTCTTCTGGATTGGGTTCAAAATTAAAAAGCTACAGAGTTTACCATTAGTAGTCGTAAACTCATAAAAATTGAGTCGGCTGTTCAACGACGGTTATAAAAAAATAAATAAAAGGCTAAGATTACAAGTTATTCAGGGTAGTCCGTTATTTATTTTGGGCACTGTACAATTTCTTATATCCTTGAAATAATATGATGACCGACAATCTTCGAAACAAACTCTAAATATTAAGCATCATTTTTTGTTCTCTAATATTTATCAAAAATCAGAAATGGTAGAGATAAAAATAATAATGAAAAATTCCACAGAAAACTGATTGTAAACACTTGAAGTCTACTTTAAGAAAGTATTTCAAGTGATTCCTTGTTAAAAGTCATACATCTTCCTAAGATGGGTACTTATTGTCTTCTTTTTTTACCCACGAAAAGAAAACTTTCATAATTTCAAAGCTTTCTTTTGATGTCGTTACAACACACTTTTATAAGTATGTGTAGTTTCTTAAGAAGTCACTAGGATTAAAGAGAAACGTGCTTTGAAACAACAATAATTCTTTTATGTCACAATTTGATCACACCTTTAAGAGTTTTTATGTTCATCATTTTTATTTTCATTTTTTATCTTTTATGGTTTCTCCTTATTATTCCTTCTATTCTTGTTTTTTATTTTTATACTTGAAGCATCCGCTGACGTTATCTTTTTCAAACATATAACAAGGCTAAACATTAGAATTTATGCAACGATTTTAAAATTAGGAGATTTTTTATGAAAGGATGCGTTTTAAGCCTTTAATCTTCAACATAATTTATGAATTTGCTAATAAAATTTTAAGGATTTTTATTATTTTATAATATAATTTTTTTAAATGTTATTTTAGTTTTTGATAAAACTACATTTTGGAATCTTTTAAGTTTATTTTTTTTAAACAATTTATTATTTTGATCATAAGTTTAACGGAACTTTCCAATTTTCTCTTTATGCTAAAAAAAAAAAATCGATTACAGTGCCATAACAAATTGTGTCCGTGTGGCCTAACGGATAAGGCGTCTGACTTCGAATCAGAAGATTGCAGGTTCGAATCCTGTCACGGACGAATGTAAAAAAGAATAGTTTCGATCTTTAGATAGAAAATAAGAAGGTAAAAATTTTTTTTTTAAATATTAGAGCTTATACTTTTAGTACTTTAATATAAAAGTTTAATAAACGCTTTTTTAAAATTTCAATAAAACTTTTAAATAAAATACATTCAAATAGCGAACATATAAATCTGAGACTTCAAAACAGTTGCTAATAATACGAATAGCAAAAAAAAATATGATAGCTTGAGAGTCAAGTGAGCATGTGAGGTCATAAAGTCATCAATCTTCTCAGTTATCAATCTTCATAAATTCCTCAATTTTCATTCTTTTGATTCCTTCAGGGGAAAATAGACAACGAGAAGCGAAAATCTTACCCTTTAATAACTTTGGGTAAAGGAAAAAACAATTCTGTAGATACAGGGTGACAGTTATTGAACTCTATCAAACTGTCTACAGTATCCAAAGATTTCGACAAAATATGGTTAATGCAAGACGGAACTTGACCCCATCGGACCAAGAGAGTGTTTGATGTCCTATAGGAGCACTTTGGGGGTTGCATTCTGGCTCTGGGGAATCCAGAGGAATGAGACTCGCCTGGCCGCCATATTTTCCAGATCTGAACGCACGTGACTCATTTTTGCGGGACTATATTAAAGAGAATGTGTACAGAAATAACCCCAAAACTATTGCTGAGCTGTAAACTTTCATTCAGGAAGTTCCGGTTCCAATATTTTATCGGGTCATGCAGAATTTTTCTATTCGTCTGCTCCACATCATAGCCAGTGATGGCAGGCACATCGAACATGTCATAACATAAATCCGAATATCTGTAGTGACGTTTACATGTTGAATAAAACTTGTACTTACAGTAGTTTTTTTTAAAAAAAATAATTTACGTTTTATTTCATACAGTTCAATAATTGTCACCCTGTACATAATAACTTTTAAAAAATCTTGGAAAAAAAGTTTTCTGTGAAATTAATTATAGGACCATTTTTGCATTGCGTTTGATATGTATGTACGGCATTACTTTATTTCAATACAGCTGCCAATAGAGAATTTCTAAAATTCAATTCCACGCTTAGCTAATGAAGTTTGCTTTCAATCTTAATTGAGCATAAATGAGTGTTATCCGGAATTGTTATCCGTTACCCGACTCAGGGTAATAACCGGGTATCCGGTACATTTCGAATTATTAATATATATATTGATAATTGTTAAGTTTATTATACTGGCAGTTGCAGTTTGGAAACAAAATTAAATTGTTGTCTACTTCAACCACTTCCTGCCCACCATCATCCCGATGTACCGCACCTTGTTATCAAAAAAAGGGCGGCAAATCATTAAGGGAAAGACATAAAAAAAACCATTCCCAATTTCAATCCACCAAACATTCAAATGATGTTCCACCATAACTTAGAATTCCACCACGTCGGCTACCCAAAAGAACAGAACAGGAAAAAAAAAATGTCTTATTCGAAGAGATCGTCTGATGATAGTGGGCAGCTTATGGAGTCCTTGAGGGCTCCAACCTTCAGAACGACAAGGTCGGCGTTTGCTCTGATGCAGAAATCAGCATCCACGCAACTCAACTCAACAATGAAGAGTTAACTCGGAGAAAGAAGGAGTGCAAAACTGCCTTTTTTGTTTCGTTTTTTTTATCCTATTTTTTTATTCTCGCATGAAAACTATTCTGTTCCAAAAGCATTGTTCTTTAGAATATGTCTGGTAGCTAGACCCCGAGAAAGCGAATTCCAATATAAAGGACATTACATTATTTTAACGAGCGTTCGTTATAATTTAAAATGAAAAGAAACTGCCCTTCGGGTTATTTTCGTTTTTTCTGAATGAGTTCAAGAGGAATATTAGCCGAGTTTTGTGTTCTATTTTGGAAGTATTTTTTTTTAAGGAGCTGTAAATGACTTTAAATTGGCGACAATGACGGAATATTAGAATCATACTTATTTTATCATTTCTATGGCCTCTATGATAGAATGACTTGCTTTGTTTGCAATATCCCTCCAGAATGTTATTACAGTTGAACTCGCTGATAACGAACGCGAAGGGACCTCAACGCTTCCTCTTTGTAACCGAGTGCTCGCAAATAGTAGGTTCAGGAAAAAAATCTTGAAAGTTCATAAATATTAAAATATATGTACTCATTTTATTAGTTTTGTTTATTTCTGGATATTATAAAAGAAGTTTTAATTTGCTTTGAACTATCATGTTGTCTCTTTCACTAATCACCCGAAAAACATCTTCGTTTGAACCGCCGCTCTGGAAAAAAAGTTATTCTATTCTATTCTATTTTTCCTTATTTTATTTTTATTCTATTCTATTTTTCTCTATTTTATTTTTATTCTATTCTATTTTATTCTATTCGATTTTATTCTATTCTACTCTATTTTATTTTATTCTATTCTATTCTACTTTATTTTATCCTATTCTATTTTATTTTATTGTATTTTATTTCCATTCTATTCTATTTTATTTTTATTCTATTCTATTTTATTCTATTTTTTAACCGACGTTGAACAGCCGACTCAATAAAAAAAGCTTGAAATTTTTCAGTGCATTAAAAAGCCACCAAGTTCATTGTACGTTTTGGGTGGTTCAGCTTGAAATTTTTCACATTACTTTTGCTATCGTCATCGCTTTCATTATTATTATTATTTTGTTAGCTTCGTCTGCTTAGATTTCAGTTACACTATTGTGAGAAGTAACAACTTTGGCGTCAACAGTGACGTCATGAAGCCTTCAAATTCTTCTCTGCTTGTTTCTGATTTTCAAAGTTGTCTTCTTGTTGCAAATGCACGAAATGAAAAGAACCGCCTTCACGCGTCCTCTGGATTTTTGACTCATTACTAATTTTCAGTTGTCTTAGGAATGTTTAAGAAATTCTTTCAAAAAAAAAAGACTTAGTTGAGCTGGAGAGGTGGAAGAAAGTAGAAATTTCATGAATCGCAAAAATATTTTGCTCTCTACAGGCGAAGTATGCATATTAAAACAGAGCTTTGCTTCAATAGATTTAACATAGTACAAACTGTGTATTTCCGATTTCTTTGTTAAAACAGGGTTCTCGTAAAATCAGGGTTCCTTACAAACGAGTTCGAATGTATAATTGTAATGGAGTTTAATGGCTGAGAAGTTATTTTGTTCGATAAGGATTTGCTCCATCACAAAATTAAATAAATAAAAGTGTTCAGTTTTTAAGGAATGATATTTGAAATCAGTAAAAGCAGGCCTGAAAGCCAGACAGAATAGAGAAAAAACTGGTAGTAGTACTTTTATAGCAATAGATAATTTTCGGGAGGATAAAATCTATTACAAATAATAAACATTTCATTGCTATTTATTTTTTCTCGACTTGCTTTGCTTCATTTAGAAAAACTGGGCAAGAACAATTTTTTCTCGGGGAATTAGCAATTCACTATATAAATAGCATCCATTCAAAAAAATTTATAGTTAAGGATATTTTATTATTTCCGAAAAAAAGATCAAAAACGGAATTTTTACCAGTTTTTACTCCTTTCCGTCTTGATATATATGAACTTTCAGCCCTGAATAAAAAATTACCTACCTAATCATGGCTGTATTCACTTCTTTTTTAAAGGCAATTTATGTAAATCATCGATCAAGTTGTACAAATTTCTAATCATGGTTATTTTTATGTTACCACACTGTTACTGTTAAATCAAAATGTTATATTCACTGTAAGTATAATATTTTTAAAATGGATGGGTTAGGGGCCGCTGCGTGGCCCAGGCACCCAGTTTTTGTTAAATAAGGAAAGAATAAAAAATTACAGGTTTTATCTGTTTAACCATGGTTCACAGTTGAAAAATTTGAAAAAGTGTTTGTTATATTTATGTTAGTGTGAATGACTGAAATTGGGGTTGTTGACACTCACATAGCCGCTTTGGTAAATATCCGAAATATATATACTCTCGTATATCTAGTTAAGTGCCACTGCCCGATATACATTTGCCCAGTATACCCTACATCAATGATTTTTTAATGTTCAGTGCCACTGCTCGGTATACATTTGCAGAGATGCCAACTGCTCCGGACACGCCAAAATAACTAAAAAACAGTAAATAACTACAAAGTAAATTTTGCAAGTATTTGACTGCTTTTGCTTGCTTTTTGACCCTTTTGAAGGCCGTGGTAAGTATACTTACAACCACGTTTTACCACTTTTAATTTAGGTTTCCATTTTTCAATAACTTCAGCTTTCTTGAAGTGAGTTTGAATAAAATTGGTAACCATTTGTCACTTTTAAAAAACGTATAAAAGTTATAAAATACATAATTCCTTTCGAAATTTGTACCATTTAAGGAATTTATTTTATAAATAAAGAAAAATAAAAGTCAGTAAGTTCCTAACAGGTCATGTTAAATATGTTTACCACCAAAAAAAATGGCATTTTTATAAACTAAATGAGTTTTTTTTTATATCAGTTACTGTTCTTAAAACATTTTCAATTCCAAAAATACTTTAAATTACCTTTACTAGAAATAAAGGGCCCATTAAAGTGTTAAAAAGTTTAGCATCACATAAGTACTCGTTCGTTCGTTGTAGTGGAACTGGGCGCCTGAGGCCTTACTGCCCTTTTCCCATTCATCTTGAAGTTAAACTTAGAAATATACATGACAAAATTAAAGTTTGGGGTTCTTGAGAAAAGAAAAATGGCACTTTGCCATTATTAGGCAATGACAAAATTACAAGTAATAAAAATGTACATGAAAAAGGTAAAATTAAAGTTCAATGGGAAAATAAACACTAATGAATATTTACAGTTTGGAAATACATATAAAAGGGGGGCGAGTGAAAGGAATCACATACCCATACCCTCCAACTTATGAGAATTTTGAAAATAATTCTTTCTAGTGGTAGCGAACCAAAGTAGAAATTTTTAAAGCAAATGGATCTCTCATAAAACTTTTATCAGAACTTAAGAATCTAGCCATATGGCCTGCACTTTTATAAGTAATAGTGGACAAGTTACGCTAAAATTAATTTTTTTTTAAATATTAAGACATTAATTTTTTTACCGCCTGAAAAGAAGATTTCTGAAACTATGGAAATTCCGTAGCAGTTGTAGGGTATGCATAAGTACTATAAAGTGGTGAATTATATAAGCTTACGAATTATTTAGGAATAGTGGTGGATAAAAATCTACTGAATTGAATTTATTAAACCAAGAATCACAATTGATAAACTACCACTTTAAAATATATATTTGCTGTCCAGAACAAGTTGGCATCTCTGCATTTGCCCGGTACCAATCAATGCTTAAATATCAATTGTGCTTTTTATATTCACGAAAATTTCTGATTATTGCATAAATCATGACTTATATTAAATATCAAATCATGTTTAATTTATCAAGCAAATATGCTTGATCTTCTGTAATGCTACCTAAATGCTGCATAATTCAAAATGTTTTTTAATTCAACTTGTAAATACTTCATGATGAATGGGTTAGGGGCCGCTGCGCGGCCCAGGCACCCAGTTTTAGTTAAATAAAGAGAAGAGAAGCATTTGCCCGGTATAAAAACTATTGGTGTAGGGCCTACACCAATAGTTTTTTTATGGTTAAATGCCACTTTTCAATATGCATTTAACCGAACACTGATGTTTCTTCTAATATATAATTAGCAGTTATTAAAATACTGAATAATATCAACGAATGAATCAATATCAAATCGGATATAACAAATATTTCGGACATTCACCAAAACGACTATGTGGTTGTTGACATTCACCGATGAAAGTCGACATTTTATTGATTCCGGTCATTAACGGTAACATTTACCCGGAAAATCGTATTTGTTTGCGTTTGAGACTAATAGAACAATTTAATAACTCTAGATAAGGGATTGGCAGAACTGCGGCTCTTTTAACCCCTTAATGATCGGTTAATTTTCAATTAAACGGTCATAAAAGTGCCTATTTTGCATAATACACGTATTTGATTAGTGCTGACATCTAGTTTAGAATAAACTAACTATCTACAATTACCTAAAAAATATCCTAGTACTGCCATCTGGTGTGTAAATTGAGAAATAAAATGTTTTCCGGCCAAAAGAAATGAATTAGTTTTATTCTTATTGGTGCGTTACTTCTGAACACTCCAGTCTGGAAATTTCACGGGAGAGAGAAATAGAGTAAAACCTCACCCCGTCATTTTCACGGGAGCGAGAAGGAAGGGGTTAACGTAAAGTTGTGGCCTCCCAGTTTCATACGAAAAAATTAATGATTTATTGTCAAAATCCAAAAAAAAATAAGAAAAAATATTTTTAAGTACCTAATTTCTCATTAACTTCTATTTGCATAATCGTTAATTACAAACAGTTACGCTTAACGTGACCGTAATGAGATAAATTTGAAGTATTGTTTTGTTCCTAGAGATGAGCCTCCGTGACCATGCTTATCTTTCAGCCAATTGCATTCCATTTCCACTTCGCCAGTTTAAAGATTTCCTTAAAGAAATAAATAGCCAGTTTTCCGACCTACTTCTGCACAATAAATTGCGATGGCTTTCCAGAGGTAACGTATTGCAACGTTTTGATTTGTGCTTGAGGGAAATAAAAGCACTTCTCAATGAAAAAAAAGAGCATTGAACATCCTGAATTGGGAGAAGACAAATGGCAGCAAAAATTCAACTTCATGGTAGATACATGCAATGAAACTAAATGAGCTAAATCTGAAACTGCAAGGAATGGGCAACCCAGCCTACGCCTTGCTTGAAGTAGATTGTTGTTGAAGACATGTAGAGCGGTAAATTGCTTCATTAAAAAAATCTGAGGCAGTATCGCAATGAGACCAATGCAACTATTGACACGAATTTCTTCAGCATAGCTTTAAAAAAATGAAGGATGGATTCGCTGAACAATTCTAAACACAAGTACTTTCGCTTTCATAGTAAATCCTTTCAATATAAATACAGATGAGATGAGCCATTTGGAATTGATGCTGGATGGCTTCAAATGACTGCTGGATTTGTAAGCCAAAGACTTGTGGAGTGGCAAGTTCGCAGAACTCAAGAGCAAGTTGGAAGAGTTGGATTTCTAGAAATGCATGCACATCGCGCAGAACAACTGGACAACTCTAAATGAAATTCCGCGAGTTGAGGCCCTCATATTCGGTTCATGGAATAGTCGTCCAGAATTCTACAGCGAGGTGAAGAAGTTGGCATATGGAGAGCTGACGATCTTCTGGTCGACATATTCGTGTGAGTTCTCTTGCATGAATATTACAAAAAGTAGAGTTAGAAGTCAGCAAACAAATTAAAATCTGGAGTCGTGCATGAAACTTAAAACTAGTTATAAGCAAGATTCTAGTCAAAGCCAGTGCTCCCATTTATGTAACTATCAATATTTGTGTTTTTGTATATTATTCCTTACTTCAAGCTGTTTACTTGAAATCAAATATATATCAACGAATACTATAATTTTAAATCGAAAATTCTTAGTGGCTCTTTAAAACTTAGAAAACAATCTCTTTTATACTATATAAATCACAATACTGAAAAAGCTTTTACTACCGCTTTTTCTTCATATTTGACAAAAATATAATAAGAAGTCTTCAATCTTGTATCTTGCATCCAATATCACTCAAGAGCTAGTACAATTTCAGAAGATGGTGGGCGGAGCCTATAGACCCCTCCCACTTCTCTAGTTATCAAGCAGTTCCCTGTTAGCATCGAGCCATTCCGTGGCAGCCGCAACAATGTTATCGTTGCCAATCATATGGTCATTCTCATGGCAATTCTCCTACCAGTGTAGGAAAAGCAAAGATACTCCAGCAACTTGTTGCAACTGCAGAAAAGACCAGACCTCCAACTTCTCTGGGTGCGAGACCCTCCCCAGCAGAAAAAGACTCCAGAATAAATAAAGCCTCTACTCCTGCAACTTCAGCTCACAGCCTAGTGTTACTTATGAAAGAATTGCAAGAACTCATGAAAGATCAAGAAGTGCTTTGCCTCTTACAAACTCTACTCAAGGGGATCTCCCCATCCAATGATGATTTTCACTTCTAAACTCAAGATTTACTTCTTTAAGGACTTGATTTGATGTTGCAACTGCATTGATATTTAGGACCTCCTAGAATACGACAAAACAGATTCGATGAATCGGTTAGTGTCTCTTCGCGCCATACGCCGAGATAACCCCAATATTCAGCATCCAGTCTCCAATACCATCAAAAAAGTTAAAGTTGCTTTTCAGGCACTCAGACTGATACTATCGAACAGTTAGAAGGCACATACACATCACGTGTGTACGATTTATTCTAGGTTATGCTTAACCAGAGCCTCCACACGGTTTCGTATATGTAGTCCGATTAGACCACTATGAAAGGAAACTAGTTAATGAAAGAGCTATTTTATAGATTATCTAGTAAAAGTAAGAAAGTGATAGCAAATGTGCTTCTAACTTTTTCTAAAAATTTATGACTGTAATTGGTTTTGCTTATTTAGATATCAACCACCAAAGATTCAATTCTCAAATGAATATGATAACTATCTCTCAATTACTTTTAGAATAGAATTTGATTTCATGCGCACCACTGGTTCATTTTTTTAAAAGTCTACTCAGACTACTTATAAAAAACCCTGTGGAGGCTAGCTGATGTAGGAGGTGATGATCGCAAAAATATAGCTGGATATTTTGGATAGCTCAGTGTCTGGCACGAAGCTCCACTAACTGATTCGTTGAATCTGTGTGAAAACTCTTCTCAGAGGGCAACAATGTGTTAATGATGTCAAAAAAGTTATAACTACTTATCAGGCTCGACTTTTGACTAATTTAAAGTTGGTCTAAAACACCAAGAGACGCATTTATATCACGTGTGTAAGCTCTATTCTAAGTTTGGCTTCCCCCGTTTGGGGACCGCTAACTAAAACACAAATAAGAAGATTACTCATCCTTTGAGCACAAATTCTTACGTAGAATCACAGTAACACCGTGGATCGTGAGGTATAATACGATTTATAATGATCTGAAAATTGAGAAATTAGACAAGTACCTTGAACGCGTCCATTTCTTAATGAAGCCACGGAATGCGCAGGGTGAGTGGGACTTTAATCAAATGTTCGATTTTGAATTAATATGCCCCAATATAAAATTTAGTCCAGCGACTGCCTTTTTCCTCAGCGAGGGTGTTTTATCAAAACACTTCAACCCCTTATCAAATTAATTTCTCATCATAATGAGATGAACTGTACCTCTATGCACTGCAGAAGCTCTTCCAGAGAGGAGGGAGTGATACTGGTAATCACCATGCTTATTGCTTTTAATCACTCTTCGTTCTTTTGTATATATTGTATATAGTCATTTCCCTATCCCAGATAATTTTTTGTATTTATACTCTTAGATTTTTATTATTTTATCATGTTACGTTATTATTTTATCATATTATTTAATCACTTACGTGATCTTCACCCCCCTTCCTCCCTTATTCTTATTCCGTTTTGATAAAAAGGCTGATAGCTCCCTAGGTATCTGTAACCTGAATTTAAATTGGCAATCATGCCGTAAGTGGGTTAATTCAGGGATCAGAAATCTTTGACACCTCATTTGTCCGAACTAAACATGATTACTAGCCGCTCTCAAATCACAAAAATGTATACAAGCACAAATGTTTACAAGTGGTTTACAAGCTGCAGAATACCAATCACTCAGTTAATTGATAGAATAACATTAAACTTATACGAGAGTAATCGGAAAAGCAAGTTTTTTTTAAAATATCTATAAAAGAAAATTAGTTCATTTTCTGTACTATCATTTACAGTATTTTAAGGATGAAGCATTTGTCTCTTTTTCTCCCCAATTAATCTCTAAATTGGTTAATGCATTTTTGCAGACACTGTGACAAGTTCTGTCTGCTATACCAGCTTCTCGACTTATCATTGAGTAAAGCATTTGTCTAAAATTTCATTTATAATGGCACTTTCAATCATTGTAAGTAGAGTTAATTAAATCAAAAATAAATTGATATAGCATAAAAGTTTCAATAATTTCAAATATTCACTCATGTTATATATTATTAAAACGGGGAAAGTTGACATGCATGCAAATGTTTTATCAGCAAGCAATTGCGAAGCTGACATAATCTTTTAGAAATAATTACCAGTTTACAAATTATGCAAAATGTATAAAATATTTTCAATGTAAGTTAAAGTAATGAAAAGTCATACAATGCAAGTGTAACCAGTTTTCTGTTTTAGGTCAGAAAGTAATAAAATCATCTTGCATTTTAGAAAAAAAACGTAGATTTTAAAAATTCTATTAATATTTTCCCTTTTTCAACTAAAAAAAAATGTCTTCCAGCAATTCATCACATCCTGTACATAAACTCTTTATCCGATTCAAAAAAACAAAACTATATTATTATTCCGAAATTCTGGGCATATTTGTTGTCCATTGAACTCAAATGAAGCCAAATTCCCGATATTTGGTGAATATTGTATACTAAAAGAGTTGTATGCGTTGGCGGAAGAAATGGCTGCATCGTGTAGTGGAACTGATTGCCCTTCTATTATTATTCCAAGCACGCCTCGTTTATTAAAGGAGTTACACGGAAAATAAAATAACTCAAAACACTTTTTCAGGGAAATATTTTATGTTCACTTTCATGGATTCACGGTTTCTACAAACAAACATACGATGGCGGAAACCTTGATCTCCCATGTGGATAGTCATTGGGTAATATAATAAATTACGTCATCAAACAAACGATTTTAAATTCAAAAGTAGGCTTAATATTGTTCTTTATAATAGCGTTTCCCATCTTCAGAATTACGATTACGATGAAACTAAAGATATTTTTAAATGTTTAATTAAAAAAATGACCGCTTACTGTAAATCTAATTTTATTTTCCTTTTAATTGGTCTATAATAATGTGTTTACTTTCATGAATTCACGGTTTCTACAAACAAACATACGATAGCCGAAACTTTGATCTCCCATTTGGATAGTCATTGGGTAATATAATAAATTACGTCATCAAACAAACGATTTTAAATTCCAAAGTAGGCTTAATATTGCTCTTTATAATTGTGTTTCTTATCTTGAGAATTACGATGAAACTAAAGATATTTTTAAATGTTTAATTAGAAAAATGACCGCTTACTGTAAATCTGATTTTTATTTTTATTCGGGTATAATAATGTGTTTACTTTCATGAATTCACAGCTTCTACAAACAAATGGACAACGGCGAAAACTTTGATCTTCCATAAAAATAAACATTGGGTAATGTTATAAATTTCGGGATCAAACAAACGAATTTTATTTCAAAAGTTAGGTTATTTTTAACAGTGTTCCCTATTTTGTGAATTACAATAACGAACGAAGAAACTAAAATATTTTTTAAATATTTAGTTTATAAAATGATCTTTTTTATGAATCTAATTTTATTTCAAAATTTTAATTTCATTTTTAATGGTGCATAATAATGTGTTTAATTTCATGGATTCACGGTTTCCATAAACAAACATACGATGGCGGAAAACCTTGATCTTTCATGTGGATAGTCCTTGAGTAATGTTATAAATAACGTCATCAGAAATAAAAAACGAATTTTATTTCAAAAGTAGGCTTAAGATTATTTTTTATTACAGGGTTTTCTATCTCGTGGATTACAATACGATACAAGGCTCAACTACTGGACATAATTAAACAGTAGTCTTAAAAAATAAGTTCTTTTTTTCAACATAAAAAAATTATGTTTTTTTTCCTTGTGGATTACGATATGATACTAGGTTTAAATAGTGGACAATAGATAAACCTAATTATGATTGTTGTTTTTTCGGCACAACAAAAATAAAATTTGTCGGATCGCCTTTTGTTGCATCGCATTAAATGGATGAAAGGACAGTGACTACCTTTTTTTCAATAATCTAAATAGTTGTAACAAAAGTGTTCTATTATTAGTATTTAGTTGTTAAACAAGATGGGCAGGGTATCTATGGTCTGTAAATTATTTAGAGTGATATTTGGACAGTGCAATATTACAGCACACTATCTGTAATATCGCACTGTCCAAATACCAATAATTACCCGGAGTCCCACACTTCTATAAAAGTGCGTCTTCTCAGATACTTCGCGCGAACTCCCCAAAAAACTACATCCATACTTGAACATTACGTCATCATGACGTAGTGGCATGACAAACATATTCTAAACGTTTTTATGACGCAGCGGATAAAGGCGTCAGTCACACCGCTGATTGGTGAGCCAGGAGTAGTTTGATCTTGGTTGCTTAAGTCGGTATGACTTGATCCTGGAAGCTAATGAAATAACTATCATGTATATGCAGGAAGTTGCACGCTGAATCTGTAGTGGCTGAAAGTCCTCTCGATGATAGTGGTGTGGAAAATCCGAGAGAAGGGTACCAGCTCATGCACTGTCCACGTCGCCTGAAAAGGGTCAAATTTACGAGGCATTCTTACCATGGCCGCTGAAAGATAGAGTCCTAAAAATGGGGCTGGGTGCTAAGTCATCATTGGATAATGTGTTAACATATTCTAAGATTAAATAGAGTTTTGTTTACCCGATTTGGGTTCTTGAAAAGCACAATTTTTGTTTTGATCTTTGGGTCGTTAATTGACCTAATTTTTTATTGAAGATTTTTCCCCGTAGTCCATACATGATGTATTCCAAGTTTTACAATCATCCGTTAACTGGAATGGATTATACAGTTGGATTAAATGTTGTCACTTCCATAATAAGTACCCTGTACTACTACTTTAAATTGTTTTTGTGTGCGAAACTGAACCAATTCTTTACCTTTTAAATTAGGGAAGAAAATGTGATTTTTTCCTCCTAGAAGTATGTAGTTTAGAAGAAATTAAACTCATAAATATGATTGAAGAATATAGAATATATCTTTTAATTGTTGCTTAAAGAAATGATAACTTTTCATTTGAAGCTATTTTTACACATTGTAGAACACTTTTATAGTGTATTTTGGTTATGAAGCAAAATCCAATGAACTTCAGTAATTAAAAATCTCTTTCCAATAAAACTGTTCAAAAGCTTGCTTGCATCAAACTTCTTTTCATACTTATAAATTTTCATTAAAAATTCTGATTAAAGTGAATAATGTCAATTATATTCTTACATAAACAATTCCGTTGTGAAGGCACACTAATAGAAAAAAAAATCATTAATTATTAAAATCTTTAAGTGATAAGATTATACCGAATGTTGTCTGATATATTTCACGCAAAAAAGTAATAGCAAATTTTTTTTCTCTAGTTTATCCTGTAATTAATAAATTTAATTTAGAAAGATTTTAACCACCACAATATTTAAAGCATTAAATATACAGGACCCACGCTAAGGATTTAAAATTATTAGGCAATAAATTAGCCGAATATCAAAAATATTCGCAAATTTTCGAAAGTCTTCTCCAAATGCAAATCTTAAAAATTTTTTATGATTAACTTTTCTCCAATAGAAAACCATTTTATCGAGTTTGTTTCGGGCTAATATTATTTGAACCCAATTCTAATTGGTTTTGCGGCGCATCTACCGATTAATTACAACAATCGAATAAAAAATACTAATTTGTTTAGAATAATTCATTTTGAGGTAATTTTAAATTATTTCCAGTGGAAAAAAAATCATTCGCAAATACTTTCACCAAAACACAATTTTATTAGCCAAATTTACGATTTTATCTCATTTGGCGAGGTGGCGAAAGCCTAGCGTTAGCCCTAGATAGAATGAAAATTACATAAAAATCGGGTAATGATGCCACTAACTTGTTTAAATTAATAACTTCATTAAACAGCTGTGGTGGCTCAGGGGATAGAGCTTTCGCCTTCCAATGAGGTGATCCGGGTTCGATTCGAATTCCGCACCCAGCTCGCACCGATCACAGTGCTGACGTAATATATCCTCAGTGGTTGACAGATCATAGTTTAGAGCCCCTTTGCCGTCAGGATAACCATGGTAGGTTTTCGTGGTTTTCATCTCCTTGTAATGCAAATGTGCGTAAGTTCCATCAAAAATTCCTCCACGAAAGCTAATTTTTCCCAATATTTGATCCAGAAATTCCCTTTTTATAAGATTGGGTTCAAAATTACAAGGTTACGAAGTTGAACATCGATATAAAAACATCTTACACGTGTAATTGTTTCTTTTTATTAACTTTGTACCCCTAAAGATACGAAATGAATATCTCTTCTGCTTGATATTGTTCATATTCTTTGAAATGTTTGTTTGTATTTAGTTCATTTCTAAGTAACGCTGTTTTCTGGATTTAATATTCTCTCTATTTGTTAAAACTCTAATTTAAAATTTTTTGAATATGTTTGCTAATGTGATTGAACTTTTGCGCGCACTTCAAGTTATCGGTGTGTCCCCGGATGCCCCTTTACGGGGGCGGAGTGGGGTGGGGTTAAGCTACTTATCGATAGTCGTAAACCCAAAATTGGGTCGGCTGTTCAACGACGGTTACTAAAAAAAAAAAAAAAATATATTAATAATAATAATTTCATAAAATATAATAAACAAAATAATTATTTGTTCGTGATTTAACCTGAATTAGTCTTGTGTATGTATTTGTTCTTTGTCTTTATATTTCTGTTGTACTTTCCTTCTCCCTTCTCCTCTTTTCCACTTATTTGTCATTAACATTTTAACTATCATACAGTAACTTCATTTTAATGCAACTTTTTGAGTCAACAACTAATTCGTAATTACTGAGGTTGCGTCATCGGCCAGGTGCACATTTTAATTATTTTCTACTTTCAGCAGACAATGGTGTCTTTAAGCTTCGGCAAAATATAAAAAATATTTTTTCCAACAATTTATTTTTCCATTTCTTTTTAATACCACTTTGAAAACCTATTCTAAGGAATAAACGAAAGTTGGCAGGTATTTAACCCATATCGGCCACCAGCAACATATAGTGACTGGAGATAAAAAAATAAAAAAAATTAAAACACCTGCATAAAAGATCAATTCAAAAGTCTCATACAACAGGGAAAAAAAGTTCCCCCGGAGTGATCAAAGCTAACGCTGAATTCGTTTTAGTCTCTTTTGCTTATTTTTTTTTTTTTAAATGCGTTCGTAAATAAATTGGTTATGTGTTCGTCCCTTCTCTCAAACGTCTTGAACCATCAAAGTAGTTCACGGTCACTGTTATTTTGAGAAGAAAAAAAACGTTTATCACGCTCGATTCACACCCCATTCAACACGCAGGTATCAACAATATTTTGCTTCAAAATTAAATCTAGAGAGTGAAAACAGTTTTTTTTTTTATTGATTTATTTTTTTTCTTTTTGAATGACATTGAAGTAGGTTAATTGGTGAAAAACAATCGCTCTAAATAACCCAATCAAGACAGTTTAAATTGTTCTAATTTCTTTCTCCGCTTTTTGCATAAGAAAGTTAGGTTTCTCGTGAGAATACTGTTCCACATCTGCGAACAGATAAAACGCTTCACTTTTGTCAACAATGAAGGTTGGGGACAAGAAAAATAAAAAAATAAAAAATTAAAAGAAAAAGATTGGAAAAAACGCAACGATGGTGCGAAATTAAAAAGAATTTCTTTCATTCGGCTTAGAGTTATTTTTTCGCTTTCGCCCTTGAATCGTTAGGTAATATTTTCACTTTGTTGCAAATCAAAGAAAATTCTTCTAAGCTACAAAAACAAGGTGTATTTTTAAACACGATTTTAAATGAAATCGAAAGATGTTTTATAGTGGAATTAATTCTATTTTTAAAAGCAATTTATTATGGAATAATAGAGAAAAAGCTACATTTGAATAAAAACGAGTACAAAATGTTCGAAATTAATTACTTCTTTTTCTAATTGGTAATGTTCGCATAAAATAACCCGATTAATATATTTAAAATTGTTCTAATTTCTTTCTCCGCTTCTTGCACAATGAAATTGGGCATCTCGTGAGAATGTTATTCCACATCCACGAACCGATAAAATACTTCATTTTTGTCAACAGTTATGGTTGGGAACAAGAAAAATAAGCAAACGATAGCCTGAAACAGATAGAATGAATTTCTTTTGCTGTGTTTAAATGTTAGTTTCTAATATTGAATCGTTTGGTGATATTTCATTTTTGTTTTATAACGGAGAATATTCCTATAAGTTATGAGGAAAGTAATTAGTTTTTAAACACTATTTGAAAAAAAGAAAGCGATGTTTTATAGCAAAATATGCTTGATTTTAAGAGTTTTTTTTTATTGAATTTTCAAAAGCAATTTTGTCTGAAACAATAGAGACGAAGCTATATTTAAATAGAAAAAGAGCGAAAAATGTTCGATATTAATTGCTTCGTTTTCGTTAAAGAACAGACAGCAATTATGTATATAAAAAAATGAGTAGATAGAATGAATTTCGTTTTATAAATAAAATTTAATGAAATAAATTCTTTTTTGGGAAGGTTATTAAACGCAGCTGACCAAATGCACCAAAGAAAACCGCATTTTATAATTATAGTTCATTATGAATTGTTTGAATCCATTGTTGCTGAAATTTAAAATAATTTGTTAAGACTCGCACTCTTCCCTCGCATCTTGGATTTAAGAATAAAATTTTTATTTTTGTTTCTTCTAGCATTTTGTTGTTAACTAACTTTTGGTGATAAAATAACATTCGAAAGCTCCTTTTAAAAAAAATTATGAGAAATTAAGGATTCACTTTACTAGACATAGAAGAAAGAGTTAATAACTTTTAGAACTTCTACAGATTTTTTTCAATAAAGTTTAGTAACAAAATAATATGTTTAAGAAATTTGAACAGTTATTTTAATACTGCGCATTTACGTGTGCTTAAAGTTTAAGAAATGTAGTTTTTTTTACTGCTTTAACAGACGAAAATCGATTTGGATAAAGCTGAAAAATTCTTTGGACGTATTCTTTGAAGTAGCATAAGTTTCAAAAAGCTTTGATAACAATCTTTCAAAATGTGTTTTTTTTTGTTTTTTAAAAACTAAAATTTAACAAAGTAAAAACGACGTAAAAGTTTGTTTTTTTGTAAACATTTGCAGCTAATAGAAAAAAATTATCGCGCTGCTGTTTTTAAATAAAAGTGAAAGAAAATTGCGGACACGAAACTTTTATTTGATTATTTCAAAAAAAAAAATCCAAAACAGATTAAGTTTTTTAGGATACTGTGTAGGATTTTCGACTCCTCGATATGGCCTTTAATCAGATTTTATTGTAAAATTTTTTTTTCAATAGTTAAAGTGGCAACAAAAGGATATTATTAGCCAGATTAATTAATGATTCTAACAAAAACACTGAATCGTATAGCTATAAAGCTTTAATGCATATATTTACTACATTAAATTGCCGCATTAAACTATTTAAAACTATTCAATTCATAATTATAAAATATTTTATTCATAACTATTCATTTATTCATAAAATATTTTACTAAAAGCAAAGTAGTTGGTAACCCTGCTTCGTCCTAATTTTTTATGGGACATTGCGACTGCTATTACTGTTGAAATGGTAACTTCTCCGCTTTAAAAATATTATAATCTAGTAATAAATAAATTTAATTTATTTTTTGTTTAGTATTTTTTATTTTAAGTAATTTTTCTACCATTACATATCTAAAATTCAAAGTATCAAGTAAATTTATCTCGCGGTTACTCATACAAAGAGTAGGCGCATATATCTTTATTCTAAAAGCTTTACTATTTAATTCGCTACCAATTAATTAAAACATTTTTCTTATAAACGTCGTTGAACAGCCGACCAAATTTTTGGGTTAACGACTTCTAATGCTCAACTCCGTAGCCTTGTAATTCTGAACCCAATCCAGAAGACAAGGAAACTCTTGGATCAAGTATTGAGAGAAATTTTGCCTTCGCGGAGGACATTTTGATGGAACTAACCCTCATTTGCGTTACATGGAGAGGAAGACCACGAGACTCTTCCGAGGTTAGCCTGACGACAAGGGGACTCTATCCCATGATCCGTCTACCACTGAGGATATTTAACGTCAGCACTGTGGTCGGTGCAAGACAGATGCGGAATTCGTATCGACGGGGATTCGAACCCGGTTCACCTCATTAGAAGATGAACGCTCTATGCCCTGAATCATCGTACTCCTATTGAAACTTTTTTTATTTTATAACCGTCGTTGAACAGCCGACCCAATTATTTGGGTTTACGACTACTAATGTTCAACTCCGTACCTTGTAATTTTGAACCCAATCCAGAAGACAAGGGAACTCCTGGATCAAGAATTGGGAGAAATTGCCTTTGTGGAGTACTTTTTGATGGAGCTAACCCGCATTTTCGTTGCATGGTGAGGAAAACCACGACAACCTCCCACGGTTAGTCTGACAGCAAGGGGACTCTAACCCACGATCCTTCTACCACTGAGGATATTTCACGTCAGCACTGCTGTCGGTGCAAGCCGGATGCAGAATTCGTATCGACCAGTCATCGCCGGGATCGAACCCCGGTCCACCTCACTGGAAGGCGAACGCTCTATCCCCTGAACCATCGCGGCTGCCTATTAAAAATTTTTAGAAAACGGAACAGTTGGTATGCCTGCTACCGTGCATAGTCAGCATCCTGTTTGAAGGGATAAACAATCCGTGACAATATTCACCCTTGTCACTTGTATTAGATGGATTGAGATTAATTCTTCTTTATTAAGAAAAGTGAGAAGAAAACGTGCGTGCTATAACAGCATTAATTCTAGACTTTTCTCTCTGCATTTAATTCTTTTTTATGCGGTGACATTTTGGAACAAATGTGAACGGAACTATTACAAACGCGTACCGAATTTCTAAATTATTTTATCTTCATATTCTGCGAGTTTAATGATTCGAACAAATTCCCCTGCCCTACATTAGGTAATTGGGAGAATTTTTATAGCACGACTCATAAGCAATATACGCTGGGAACAATGTGATTTTTTTTATGAAGAATATTTTAAATACAACAATTACAAAATTTATGTAAAAGTTAATCGTAAAATAGCTATATTTTAATGAATTTAAATTCTAGCAATTGTTTTGCTTTAATTTTATTAGCTCAGCGTTAAACAAAGAGACTGGCGTAGGAAAATTAAAATAATTTTTGTATGAAAAAACGGTAATATTTTTCGTTTTTTTATAATTATTCACTTAATTTATTCACGTTTTGGCATGAACATTTTAAATAGTCGTACAGTAAACAATGAAAAGTTTAGTTCTGTGCAAAATATTCAAAATTATTTCAAATAAAAATTTTCCTTGTAGTATTTAATGGCATTCCATCAAAGGTTCGCAAATCATGTGGCATTAACCCTTTTCGGGTTAATGTTTCCATGAACTTTATTCATAAGCATAATCATAATTTCATTTTTTAGAACTATAATATAAATAGGAATAATTCAGTTAAAATGATCTTAATGCATTATCTTCAAACTAAAGAGGTATTAAACACTAGGAGCTCAAAATTTTGCGTTTTTGTAATAATGGTACAGAAGGGAATAACATAAACGTTTAAGCGATAATGAGAAAAAAAAAAAGTTTGCTGAACTTAATTATTAGGAACTTTAAAATGCAATCATGCATAGTTGGCAACTTTTACACATTTTGCGTAAAATTTTATTTTTGTACGTAATGAAAATAGCAGTAAATAAATTATATTACTTAAAATAGCAGTAAAATTTATGTTTTTTCTATTCATTTCTGGAGATTTTAGATTTAATATAATTTTGATCATCACTGCATAAAAATAAATTAAACATGCATACAAAAGTATGATAACCATATTAAGTGCGTTTTGACTCGTACGAACTAAAAAAAATATCTATCTCTGCATATGACCATAATTGAATTTTAATTTTACTACCATTTGAGAAAATTATTCTCGAAAAGATTGATAGTTGGTATTTGCGGCATGATGGCTCGGATGATAGAGCGTTCGCCTTCCAATGAGATGCACCGGGTTCGAATCCCAGCAATGGCTGGTCGATACCAATTCCGCATCCGGCTAGCACCGACCACAGTGCTGAAGTAAAAATATCCTCTGTGTTGAATGGATCATGAATTCCCCCCCTTGGATACCCCTTGCCGTTAGGACAACCGAGGGGAAGTTTTTGTGGTTTTTTGCTCCATGTCACGATCCTGGGTTGGTGTTCTCTTGCCGTCTAGCTAATAGTGGGAGATTTTTGTGGTTTACCTCTTCATATATAGCAAATGCGGGTTAGTTCCTTCAAAAAGTCGTCCATGTAGGCAAATTTCTACCAATACTTGATTCAGGTGTTCCCTTGTCTTCTGGACAGGGTTCAAAATTGCAAGGCTACGGAGTTGTACATTAGTAGTCGTAGGGAAAAATACTGCATTAAAATAACTTAAATTTCGTTACCACTAGAAAATTCTTTTTTTTGAAGAGAGGAGGAAAGTTGACATTTGTATAAGTAATTCCAGATTTGTCATTAAGATTTCCATTATTTACTCTACACAAAACAGTTTTATATATGCATGTTATAACTGTTAGAAAGTATCGTGCAGACATAAATATTTGTTCTTTTTAAAAACAAGTTCGAATGAAAAGTTAACAGTTAAGCTCAGGTTCTTTTGTTGCTGTTTTTCTTTTTAATATATATCAACTTTTAGCTATGCGGTGCCATGTATTACGGAAAAAGTTCTAACAATTTCAGAACTACAAAATCGATGTTCAAATAGTTCTTTATAATAATTTTAATCATTAGTTATTGTTGATTTTTTACCACGACGTTTTTCCTTTCAATTATTTAAGTTTTAAGTCAATTTCTCGTAAAAATTCTAAAATTTAAAATTTTTACTTCAAAAATCAAATATTTCAAATATCTATCATTTTTAGAAGGTTTGAGAATTCGAAATAAAAAATTTTAAAAATCAATTCAGTAGTTTTTCATAAAAAAAGCTTAAAAATTTAGCATTTTAACCTAAATTGTATAAGTAAGTATGATTTCTTTACTTCTCTTAAAACTGCTATCTTTTCAAACTTAAATTTTGCGTGAAATCAGCTTACCTTATGCATATCTATTCTACTTCATTTAAAAGAAAATAGCTTAAAACAACATTCGATTACACGGTTTAAACTTTTTCAAACATTTTTATCCTATTATACTTATCATGCACAAAGAAGCTTTTCGGTTTTATGAAACATAAAAGAAAAATTCTTTTTCATCTTCGAAGTTATAAAACCTTAATAACAACACTGTTTCGTATCTTGAATAGAACTCGAATTGCGTTTCGCAATTCGTATTATTATGGAATGTACATGTTTCTTAAAAACAAAGCTGGCTTTATAGCTATAGTTTAAATGAGCTTATCTTAATGTGCGCGAAACAAAGAATTTCTTTAAAGTTATAGATTTTTCAATTTGTTATTTTTTAAACTTATTTTTACATTTTTGAATGCAGTTCTTTTTTGTAAAATAATTGTTTACTCACCTACTTTCTGCATATATTTTAAAGCCTATTTTTTTATATTTTTTATTTATGTAACAAGCTAAAAGACATGTTTTATTTATGTAATTGTAACAAGCTAAAAGACATATGTTTAGTTTTATTATATTTTCCATAAGCTAAGTTTTGTTTAACATGATCAATAAAAAATCTGTTTTAATAAATTCGTAAATTGTTGATTGAGTAAAAATCACTTAAGACTCATGTCGCTGAGCGTGATTACATTTAAAAATATATATATTCTCTTGATTTAACGCTGTTTTTCAAAGTTCTATTGCTAAAGAAAGCCTTATAGTTTAAGTGCTTTACCCGTGAAGCAATGCGTTTCCATGCGCTCTCTTATCAATGAAGTAATTTCAAACTAAATACATAATCTTGCCGTGAAGAATTATCTGGGTTTTAGAACAGAAAAATAAATTAAATATTTTTAAAGTTAGTAAACTTTTTTTAAACATCACCAATTTGGCGACATTTTCCCACCTAGATGAAAATTATCAAAATTACTGCCCTATTTTCAGTTTTTGAAGACTTTTATGAGTTCAGATAAGGCAGCATTGGAGTAAGTTCTTAAATATTAAAAAATTAGACAACTAATGCTTTTTATTTTCACAAAACTGTGGCTTTTCTCCATATTGGTGTTTTTGCGCCATTATCAAAATAAGCGTAGACAGAGCTGGCTTTAGATTGGCTAAACTTGATCTAACAGTCATGACTAACAGCTGCAAACTCGAATCATTTATAAAAATAGTATATAATTCGAAAAAAAGCATCATTTCATATTTCGACGGTACCTTCGAAAATCAGCCATCATTGAAAATTTCAAGTCTTATACATTACTTATATAGTAAAAAAAAATTCTATATTTAACAAAAGGGCAACATATTGATCATAAAGTATCATAAAAGTCTGGGTTAAAATTTTAAAAATACAAAAATTAAATTGTCTATTAATACAAAATATTTTAGACTCGTTTAACAATATATTAATAAACTTGTACTACTATACATTTATGTACTACTATACATTCATTTTTTTAAAATTTATCAGGTGGGAGCTTGATTATTTTTTCAGATACTGATTTAGTTCATTAAAACATTTAATAACAAACATAATGATATAGTATCCGATTATATTTTACAATGTGAAAAAATTAGACCACATAAAACTTTTTAAAGCACTTAAACAAAATAATAAAGGCTGGTAACTTAATTTCTTAAGATTTTCTTGGTGCAACTGACACATTTATATACCTAATAATATAAGAGCCCAGTTATATTTTAAACTGAACTTATGCACCTGTAATAACTTTTGAAATTAAATCTTTCTCGTATTCCAAATTACTTACATTCTTAATAATCAAGAGATAATTCTATACCATTTTTTTTCTACTAAGTACTTTTTGCATGACAACAAAAAATTGCGTAAACGTAACATCAGCAAAAGTAGTGACAAGCTTTTGAGTTTAAAATTTTAGAACACAAAAACAGCCAATTAATGTAATTCTACATGGAACGAAGACTACGTTAATAATCTATGTACTTGTTCTTAAATTTCTTACATTTAAATTACTCTAAAATTTAAAGTAAATCGGATGCGAATTAAATAAGTAAGCATTAAAATATTTTAAAATCTTCTTCTACTCGTGATACTATTTGGATTTCAATTATTTTTTGAAGCTACCTTCTGACTGTGGCATAAGGCACCACACGCGCCTTGCACACGCATATCCCGTGTTTCGTAAACAAATCCCGTCAGCCACCTGGATTTTCGTCAGCTGCTGCCACCTGAAGAACAATAGTACACGTTCTCTAAAGCAGCTGCACCGTTCACAAATGGAGAACAACCTTCTTTTTTTTGTTGCTCCGGATGCGGATGATTTTCGATTCATCTTTAAAGTGGCACTCCTCATGTGCTTTACCGGATGTCCGGCCATTTTGGATGGATTTAAGGATGGGGCAAAAAGGTTAAAAGGAATCATTAATTGAAGATAACTTTCTGTGTTCCGGTAAACAGACTGAAGGCGAAGAATGGCATTGTTTTTTGGTTTTGTTTTTTTGTCCTACGCTCTTAAGATTATAAAAATTGAAAATTCTGTCTTTAGAAAAAAGTTTATTCCTTATCACTCAAAATTTCATATGAATTGAGTTTCAGGTTAGCTAAAAAAAAGCTAAAAAACTGATAGAAGAGCATTTCTTTTCCACACTTCTCTTCAGAGAAAAATAAATTTTTCTAAAGTTACACAACTTATTAAAATTTATAAAACGCATGCAAAAAAAAAAAGAAAGAAATTTTATTAAGTAATATTCGTTAAACTTGAAATACACTCTATAACAAAAAGAATCGACGCACCAAGAAGGAGTTGTCCGATTGAAACGAAAATTAATGGATAGGAAGACAATGTACAGAATATTAAATGATTAAAATTTCAGAACAATTGAATAATTTATTGCAGAGTTACAGTAACAAGTTCAATAAGGTGTTGACCCGCCTCTAGCCTGGATACAAGCTGCCACACAGCGTGGCATAGACTGATTAAACCCCCGGATGGTCTCTTGCGGTATTTTCTGCCAAATTCGATCCAATGGATTCCACGCTAAAGACTATACGTCCCCAGTCGGCATCATTCCAGCCATATCTATTCAAAACATTCATGCATACGAAATTTCAAGGCAGTCGGATGATTGCTTCTTGGTGCGTCGATTTTTTTGTTATAGAGTGTATTTAGAACAAATGACGAATAACAATTAGAACAAATGTTATTATAAACGCTTTCAAGTATGTTTTAATTTCAAGTGTATGTTTACTAAAATAAAAGTTCCATTTTTTATAAACTTTAATTAAAAAGGTAACCCGAAGTGCTTTGACTTTTTTTTTTAAAGAAAAATGCATTTTTAATTTATAAATTTTGAAATTATCTCAAATAACATTGTTTTAGTTCTCTGCGTGTAGTCAAGCCTCAGTCGAATTAAAATGTAAAAAGTGGTGGCTAATAAATAGCAAAAATTTCTTAAACGAAATTAAACTTTAGTAGCAAATTTTTCTAAAAAAATTAATTCTGTTCACTATTAAAAACCAGGGATGCCAACTGCTCCGTTTTCTGCAAAAGTTTAAATAAATTGGTAACAAATTAAACAGTAAAACTTGTACAATATGAATAACTATGCATACTTATTAAAATTGTCCCCTCTAGATTATTGCAATAAAATTTCATTTTAATATGATACTTTGAATTTTTGATATGTAGCGGCGGAAAAATTTATTATAATGTAACACTTTAAATTAGAAATAATTTGAATTTCGTTACCACTAGAAGATATTTTTATACAAAGCTTACGAATTTGGTTTCTCAGAAAAATGAATAAGCAGAACCTTTTCTATTTAAGAAATTTATAATTTTCAATATCAGTCACGGTGGTAGTTACGATTGAATAATTAAATAATTAAAGGTTGGTGAGTTTCGACCATTTTTTACATTTTTAGTCACCCGCAGCATGCCTGTGGCTGGGACCAAACTTTTTTTAACACGTTGAATGCCGTGGGTGTCACCGGTGACCGACACTGAGTTTTTTCTTAGCGCCACTGGGACCACGACCGGTGACCGGAAAAGCCAAGATTATTAGAAACACATAATATAGATAATAATATTTTTATAATATTATCGTTACTAAAATGGTTTGAAGAAACTAATGCAATATAGAACACACAAAAATAGTTTTATTTATATACACAGAGATACCAACTTGCTCCGGACAGCGAATAAGTATTTTCAAGTGGTAGTTAATTAATTGTGATTCTTGGTTTAATACGTTTAATTTAGTAGATTTTTATTCATCACTATTTCTAAATAATTCGTAGGCTTATATAATTCACCACTTGCTCAAAAATTGTCATGCTAAACCTTTTAAAAAACTAGCAAAATCTGTCAAATTTGCAAATTTAGTTTGAAGTTATTTACCGTTTGACCAGACGGGCAAGGCATGTAAAATTACCGTGGCGTTCAACGTGTTAAAAATAAAATTATTTTAAAATATTACTGTGGTGAGCCTTTTTATGATTCATAATTAAAGGTGTTTATTTATTAATATCTCACTAAATTTGTAATTTTTTTTTTCCATACGAAACTTGGTACATTAGTTACTTTATGCACCGAAAGAAGGATTTGCTATATTTGAGGAATATGTAGGGATAACTGACACTAAAAAATATAATTTCTAATATGAATGAATATAATAAAATATTGAAATTTAAAAAGTTTATTCTTATATTTTGAATGGTCTACACTGTTTCAAAGAGACATATCTCCTCTCAATTGTCGATGGGGTGGAGACGGAGGAGAAAGATTCTATCGGGGTATTGGAATTACAGACATTTGCAGGCTTGTGTGATCAGTTTAAGCTTATAAGCCATCGTCAAATAGGAGGACACCACGAAGATATATCCAGGGTAACAGCGGGATTCGAACCCGCTACCTCCACTCGTTGCACAGCGTTTGGAGGGCGATACCGCTCGTCCAGGGAAGCGACAGAAAGATTCCAATTATTCTTATTCTTTAATTTTCTCAAATAAACTGATGGTGGATATTTACTCCATTCGGCTGTATCTGTCATTGTATGTTGTATTTAAAACACTATGCCGTAACTAGTCAGAATTTGAGAAATAAGGCGTGCGGTATTTTGATTCTCCATTCGTCTTTTCTTACGAAATTTTATCAACACAGTTTTGGAATCAGCAGTTTATGAAAGGCAGTTAAATAGAATGTTTTTAGAGTTTTGACAAATACCCGTGTAAATACCATCATCCAAATCGTTTTTCATGAATTTAAATTGATATAAAATTAAATTTTAAAAAAAATCTAAAAACTGGCTAATGAACAGTTTTAAATGATCTACTCAAAACCATAAATCGTATAATTTTAATGCTTCAAAGTTACGAGGAAAATTTAGAAAGTACAAAAAATATCAATGAATCAAAAATTTAACCAAAAATTCAAGATGGCGTGGCTCTTGACGCGAATTTTTTTTTTGCTTTTTTCATTGCCCTATATTAAAAAAAATTTTTTTTTAACTTTTTTATACGAAATTATATATTAGTTGATTGCATATGCATCTAAAAAAAAAAATTGCTTCATATTTTTTTTTTTTTTTTTTTTTTTTTTTTTTAACAGTTATAAATTTTTTTTTCTGAAGAAATTATATATTATTTGATTGCATTAAATAAAAAAAATATTAAGAAAACGCAAACCGAAAATTTAACCTGAAACCTAAAGCGCGGGAAACGAGAGAGAAAAAAATATTTGACTTTTCTCATAGCACAGTTCTCAAAAAAATGTTTCATTTTTTTTAACGAAATAATGTATTAGTCTATTGTATTCATGTAGTATTCTGAACGCATGATTTACTCTCACGACGAAAGATTGATTTTTACGCCAGATGCTGCGTTTTGCGTAGTTTCTTAATCTCAAATCACGAATAGTTATTTTAGGAATTTATCAGATACAACTTCTGCATCGCTAACAATAAAAATCTTCAACAAAAATAAAGTTTCGACTTCAAAATTATCGCCTCCTTGTCATTTTTTAAAGAAAACTTTATCTCTGGAATGACCTCTTAATGTTTTACGACTTTTCAGATTGTGTTTGATAGAATTAAATTCTACGCTTATTTTTTCTTGTGTTCTACTTGTATGTTCTTGTTTCAAGTTTTATCACAAATGTTACGCAGCAAAAAAAGCACTGTTATATTGAATTGGTTGTTTCTTAATTTTTTTTTCCAACTCTTAAACTTTTTTTCTTCAGTTTTAGCCATTATCTTCAACTATTACGGAATTTTCATACTTACAGAAAATGTTTTTCTGAATGGTACCAAATGTAATGCATTTAATAAATTAGATTCGAAAGAATTTTGTCCATCACAAGATATAAATAATTTAAACTATTTTGATCTCAATGAACTATGAGCAATAGATGATTAGTTTTCGAATTAGTTTAAAATGTAAGTGGGCTTATTGAAATAAGACTAAAAACTGTCGTATTCTGAGAGAAAATCTTTAGTATTATCTGACAGAAAATACTACAAATTTTTCAGAATAACTTTGCTCATAGCAAATTGAAGGTGATTGTTTGCTTAATCTCTTCGAGACGGGTGAGTCATATATGCATTCTCAGGGTGTCGATAATCAGGGTAAAAAAAGGTAAACCTGGTAGTCAAACTATTTTTTTAGAAGTTTATTTGTGGGCGGTGTAATAATAGTTTGCTTTATTTGATTCACCACATCTAAGTTCCAATTAAAAATCGTATAGTTACACTTTTAACAGACAAGGATTGGATGTGTTAGATTTAAAGTGAAAACAAAAATAAGTCAGTCCGATTAGCTATGCCCAAACTTAAGCTATCGCTTTTTATTTTTTACTATCCTGATTCTGATTCCGTACGAATACAATTATGACTCGTCAATCTCGAAAAGGTTAAAAGCAGTATCTTTTAACTAGCCTACAACTTATACCTTCATTTTGTTCATTTATTTGTCTCTTCGGTTAATACAATTATTTTAAAAACTTCGAAAATCAAGATTTATGCATAAAAAATAAAAGAACCAAAATCTCATCAAAAAAGTTTTCTCCGTTGATTTAATGCCGTTTATAACAAATGGGTTTTGTCAGTCAAATATGTTATTGTATGTTAAAAATAAATTGCTTTACTTGTTGCCAATTACAAGTGAAAATATGTCCTTGAATCTAGAGGAAATGTGCGCGGAATATGTAATAATTTTTATAAGGGCGTGGCTAGTAAATCGATTTAAAATAAACGGTTTTATAAAATGACTTTTGAAAACTCTCGCAATTGGATTATATGCAAATGACCAATTAAAATTATTTTTCATTCATTCAAAACTAATGAAATGATTGAAATTTATCATTTTAAATTAATATCTTATTTTTTGTGAGAATTTATTGATTTATAATAATTATCAAAGCGTTTACTCGCTTTTTTTCTACATCTTTCACATATGAGGTATTACTTACTACTTATGTATTAATGTATAATGTATTACTTACGTAGTAGATAATGTATAACGTATAAGGTATTGCTCATATATCTATAATTTTGTTAATGGAAAATTAGGGTACAAGCATGAAAAAAATTAAAAGTAACTTCATAAGTATGAAATAATTTCTGGTAGGGACATAAACTTATGAAAATATTCCCCAATGATGAAAAAAGGCACCTTCAAATTTTCTACCTCTTTTAATAATTTATAGAATCTGTAGCAGTTGGCATTTCTGGGAGAGTATGCTTCTAGGCTGGTACTGAGAATCTAGAAACAATCTATATCAAATAAAGATATCCTGCATCAAAATTTGAACTCCAAAAAGTCCTCCACGAAGGGAAATTTCTCCTAATACTTGATCCAGGAGTTCCCTTGTCTTCTTGATAGGGTTCAAAATTACAAGGCTAAGGAGTTGAACATTAGTAGTCGCAAGCCCAAAAATTGAGTCGACTGCTAAACGACGGTTATAATATAAAATAAAATATATAGATATGATAAATGTGCAATTTCCATTTTATAAGTGAAGTGATAAAAAAATATACATTATAAATCTAATCAAAAATGGTTGCGAATAATTTTTCCTATCCCAAACAAAAGAAAAAAAAAGAAATATTCTTCCTACTGGTACTTTTTTTTCTCAAAATATTAGCAGCCCAGTATCACAAACCTCTATTGCAATATTGAATAATAAATGTTTATTCCAACTTTACTGTATCAGAAACTAATTAAAAATTATAAAACTGTGTCATCATTTTTTTTACTCAAAGTTTTATTTCTATTCCTTCATAGAACATAAAAACACCGAAAAGGCGGGTAAAACTTTCAAATGTAACGTAATAAACTATAGTTACAAAATCTCTCCTTATTATATAAAAACATCACCGCCGCCAACGCCACCACAGCTGATTTGGGTGTTTTCAACGTTGCATTTTGTTTTATAGTTCCAGAGTTATAAGATTTAGGATCTTGACACTGCAAAGGTGTGCAGAAAAATATACAGGGAGTACAATGGAGAAAAGAATAACATGCGATAATTAGTTCGAGAATTATTAGGCCTACTATAGGGATGAAATTGGGCAGGATGAAAGAGCCACATGTGTTTACTGACTTAACACAGATTTTTTTCCTAAACTCTAATTTATTCGAAAGTTATTGCAATTTTAAGTTCTTTTTTTTTATTCGATTTTTCCCCACCTTTTTCAAGTTAAATCTTAATTTCCTTCAAAAAATCTACAAGTCTAAAAACTAAATAATCTATAATCTAAAAATTTGAAATTTCAGAGGTGTATAGACAAAGTACAGGGAGTACGACGAAAAAAAAAAAATTAAGATTCGACTCTAAGTTCGACAATTATCAACTGTTAAACTTACAGGGAAAAAATACCATGCTTGGTCAATCTGTAGCCAGCTGAAAGGCAACTTCGGGGTTAAAATTTGACGTGCTGAAAAAGACATTTTTACGCAGCACGTAACGCAAATTTGTTTAGAAATTCTAATTTGTTCGAAAGTTCTTATAAATTTGAGTTCTTTTTCGTTATTTTTTTCAGACTTTTTGCTTTAAATATTGACTATTTATACACTGTAGTAAGCAATTTATTTTTCCCTAACAAGATCCTTATTTCTTTATTTTATAAACTCACGCTCCAGAAATTGCCAATCAAAGGCAGCAAGAAAGAAGAAAAAAATCGTAACTGAGATTACTTGTTGCCAGACATAAATCTTAATATTTATAGTGAAATTTTTAAAAATGAAAAAATATACAGATAAAAGAGCCATAAGAACCATTTCTTAATAAATTTTTAATTTAATAAAATTTTCATCTACGAATGAAATTATATCTTATTTGTTTCTTCTAATTGAGTTACACTTTTCCTGTTCTTTAGGTTAAGCTATTTTTTCCAAGTTCAGATCATTATTTTTCAAATCCAGTTAATCGACCATATCGTTATGATTATCAAATTAACAAAATGCTCTGACATAAAGTTACAACACTTTTATATTTTGAGAACAAAATATTCTGTATTTTTGTATAATGGAAAATTATTGATGTTTAATGGAAAAAATGATGATTGAAAAGCAATTATGAGGGTTAGCGGGTGGAGCGAGCAGGAGGCTGAGCCTCCTAGTCTCTAAAAAAACACAATTATTCTTATGCAATAAGTAGTTTCGAAAAAATTCTAAGTTTTAAAAACGTTCTAAATCTCTTGATTAATTTGAGATAAATTAAAACATAATAACAACTTACTATTGAAATTCAAAAAACGTTTCCCTTTCGTCTGGGAACATCGAAACGCAATAAATTATGTTACGAGGTTCAATAAATTTAGAATTTTTAGCTATCCAAATAAATAATCAAAATTAGGTTATTAATATCCATAAGTTTATTACGTAAATCAACATTCCCGTCAGAAATACTGAAAGATTATTAATTTAAATATTCATAAGAATAACCGGCTTTATTTTGACAGCATTCTATATTTCAGAGTTAAAATACATCGGATGACTTAATGAAGTGGGCAGGCTTAGCTTCGATAAAGTTATATGAATTGAAAAAAGAAAGTTTGTTGATTTAAAATGTTTTGAATTATGTTCTTTGGCAATGAAATAAAAGTAAGAGTTATACGACAAGATGATGTAGGCAAGATATTTTATGGCAATTTCTTCTAATTTTTTTTTTATTAAATGTCTGTCTGATTCCCACATACTCTGAAAAAGAATTTAATGGTTAGATCAAGGATACCTATTTTTGTAACCTCGTGGACTACCAAGTAGAATATAGAAAATATATTTTAGCGATATAATAGATTACATTTCAGGGATTTTTAAAAATTGAATTAATTAAAAAGTTATTTAGCGTTTAAAGTTTTCAATGAAATTTTCATCTAAGGTTGTTTTTCGAGGTTGTTTTAATATTATGCTGTTTTAAAAACTGCTGTGAGTTTGAAATATTCCATGACTGTCAGGTAAACTTAAGCCTGTCTGTAGTCAGCTCCCTCTCTGTTAGCTCTAAAAATGGCGCAAATCGTCAGTATAAAGAAAAATCTTAATTTTAGGATAATGAAAAGCGTTTGTTATCTAATTTTTAATTTCCAACGCTGCTTTCTCTGGACTCATAAAAATTTGTTAAAATTGAGAATTATTTATTGTTTTCGATAAATTTTATTTAGGGGAGAGTCGGGTGACCCCACCCACTTAAGGAGTATTGCTTATATTTCTGTATAATATTGAGTAATAATCAATATTTTTGTATGTTTCTATTGTTTTATCATCTAATTAAATAATGCAAAAAGAATAAACCAAAAAAAAAATAGTTTAACTTAAAATAGAAATTTAAAAAAACATGTTTTTCAGCTCTTTTCAAAATGTGTCGGATAGCCCCACCCAGTTGCAAAAATTATGTTTTTTGACTGTTTTTTCAGGTGTATATGAAAGTGACCAATGTATTGACAGTAGATAAACCTCATTTATCATTTTTATCACAAAATTATTTTATTTGTTACATATTTATAGACTTTTAGTGAATTCTATCATTTAATAACAATCATTTAATAACAACAATATTTGTTGTTAAAATGCATATAACATTCAAATTTGAAGCAATAGAATAATAATCTTTGCAACCGTACATTTATCGACAAAATAAAACTGAGTGGTGATACCCGACATTCATGTGAGCGGGGCTACCCGAAATCCATTTTTTTTTTTTTTGTAAATTTGTAATTACTCGAACAATTTTTCGCATATTTAAATTCTTTCTTCGTGCAAATAAAACTAAAGACTACATACTTTAATGCTGTATGTATAGAAAAAATTATTTTTTTAGTGTTAAAATGAAGTTTAATCGAAACATTCGACCAATTTTTCTTAATTTCATGACTACTGTATTCAACATAGTTTCAAAACTATTGTTTACCATGTTAACAGCTGCATAAATACTTGAAACTTTGAAAATAATCTTTTTTTAATATACCAATTAATGTTCGATGGCCCATTGGCTTGAAAAAATATTCTATACAAATGAAATTGACTGTGGGCGGGGCTACCCGACTCTCCCCTAAGTCGAAAAATCTCGCCAAATTGCGATTTTTTTTTTAAAAAATGCCATAATTTTTTAAATATTTCAGTTGTTCTTCCGTTCTAAAATCTAAATAATAATTCTTTACGGCTGGATAGTTTAAAATTGTAGCCTTGTCTCAAGTATAAGGCACTAAAGATGCGATATTTTGTATTTTCTTTGACGGATGATCTTTAAAAAACATCAGTGCCATGGCAACCAAAGACGATAGAAATGGCAATGGATGACTATGATAAATTAAAGTTTGTTTAATTACTGTAAAAAGAATAACACTGGGGAGCTATTTTTGTTTGTTTGTTTTTGTTTACTGTTGCATGATATTTTTGAATGCATCTTAAGATATTTCCAAATCGTTGATTTCAAATCTGCAATCGGTTTCTCTCTACAAGCAACGGTTTTGAATGCAATTCAATATTATAGTCTGAACCAGAATTCTTTAAAATTCATTCGAATGAATATTAAGCAGCCCCCACTTCACAGTGTTAGGAATACATAATTCGATAATGCAATTCAGTTTATGAGGCATTATCACATTACATTTACACGCAATTACTATGAGAATCGGTACAGTAGAACTATAAGTTAGAAAAAGTCCCGGTGTTGGTTAAATCTATACAACAAAAGAATGTTCATGACCATTGTATGAGCATCTATTATGGAGTCAATTTCGCTCCAGTTACTATTTTTTGAAGAAAAAAATGATATTCAAAAATAATATTGAAACATGCTAAGAATACTTAGAATGAAATTTTACCAGGACTTTTAAAACGCCAGAGAAAAGTCCACTTGATCTCATCATCGTGTTAACTTTGCCTTCATTGTGTTAACATCTCATCATTGTGTTAACTTAGCCCTCAAGATGTTAACATCTCATCATCGTGTCAACTTAGCGCTCAAGATGTTAACATCTCACCATCGTGTCAACTTAGCCCTCAAGATGTTAATATCTCATCATCCTGTCAACTTAGCCCTCAATATGTTAACATCTCATCATCCTGTCAACTTAGCCCTCAAGATGTTCATATCTCATTATCGTGTTAACTTTGCCTACATGGTGTTAACATCTCATCATCGTGTTAACTTGGCCAAGTGTGATAACCTGGCAAATGCAAATTGATCGTATGTTGCCATGGAAGTCAAAATCTTAAGGTAGTTGGAGAATGTGCATGAAACTCGAAAAAAATATTTTTGATAACAATAAACAAAATTTCTTAACAAATTTTTTTTTAAAAATGATGATGAAACCGAACACAACATATTTCATGTAAGAAACGAGAATTTACCCGCTAACATTCCTAACAAATAAATATTGCTTCAATAAAATAAAGCTTTTTATTTTGTTTATACTAAGAATCATTAAAATATGTGACAAAAGAAATGTGACACAAAAATTTTTTAAGGAAGATAAAGCTACTCATATATGACGCAGAACGTTTTCCTTGATTGATGATTAACGTCATTAAGAAAGTGTTAATTATAAAAATAAATAAAAAAATATTCCAAAAGAACGGTGTGTGATTTGTACGCTTTGACGGACAGAGACAAGCAAACGATATAAGGAAAGACGGCAGTAGTCGGCTTTTCCTCGAATGCTCCATTGACGAGACTTACACGCTCGTTTGAGTGGTATAATAGCAAAAGATGACACTACTTCGAACAAATTGACTGAACAATTTCGAACACGAATTTTCCTCTCAGACTTTTTAAGAAGATGAAATTAGTGTAGTTAAAGTAATAAAGTTGTTATCTGTGCTACGAAAAGTCGAGCAGACGATTTTTTTAACCTGTTTTTTTTCTTTTTCTTTAAAGTAGTTGCTCATCATCGTGCAAATAAGAGCAAAGACAAAACGATTTATAATAAAACGATGTCAATTTTAGAATTACTTAATGACGGAACATGGAAGATAATTTCATTTCAACTTAATATTACAAATACAAGAATTGTAAACAGATTAAAATAAAATAAAAAGTTTTTTTTAGGAAGAAAATAAGTCACAAATAAGCTGTTTTCTCATACTATTACATTATAAATGTTAGAATGACTATGCTACTTTAATAGTATATATTTTTAATATTCTTCTAAGAAGAGTAAGCACATTTTTAGTCTTCAAATTAATATTTAAGCCAGTAAGAAACAAAAAAGAAAATTTAAAATCTAACAAACCACAAAAAAATAACAAATAAACAAATTTGTTTAAAAAGAACGAAACAGAGAGGTCATGTGCATTCTCCCCCCCCCCCTTCCATTTTGATAAGGATTAAGAAAATACATGTTAAAGGCCTTAATTATGGAACGCCTTTTTTAAGAAACATAATATATATTTTTTCACTTATAAAATTGTTATTCGCTTATATATTGTTAAAAATCTAAGCAAAATTATTTTTTTTTTATCTCTACACTTAATTTTGTTTTGTTAAAGCGATTAGTCAGTATTAATTGACAATATTGTTATTAAATCAATAATAAAACGCGAATGAAGCACAAATGAAAGTTCAGAAATGGACATACTACAGTTTCGGCACTATAAACAAGAACCTCATTGCCTAAATACCAAACGATGATAGAGATTGTAAAGAGACAAACACATCTAAAGTGATTAAACCAATAGGGACAGAGGAACAAGTTTGAACAGGACTCATTAAATGAGGTGCAAAATATTAAACTACAATCATTCTATATTTTGAACAATTCTAATAATTTATGATCTTTCGAGTACCAGTTCCAATCTATTCGAATTTATTCTTTTGTACCCTGGGGTTCTCGCTGAAACCCCTCTCAACTGTTTTTTATTTCCTTAATTTAATTTTCTTGCTCGAACATATTCCTCCGTCCCTGTTGGTTTAAGAAATTTTGCACGGGTTTTTTTTTTAACTTTTTAACTAGCATTTAGTGTTTAGATAACTGAGAAAGTTTCATGTTTATAGAACCGAAACTGTAGTTTCCTTTTCTGCACTTTCATTTACAATTCTTAAGCAATTTTTTACTATTTATTTATTTTTTCATTATTTTTATTTAATCAACAAAACACAAAGTATATTCTATTCTTTTAACCTCTAGGGGACGGGTGATTCAGAAAAGCATTCGTACAAAATCAGAATCTGGATGCGATTAAATAAAAAACGGTAACTTAAATGTAGCCGTTGCTAATTTGACAGACTTACTTTCCTTTGATTTTAATTATCGTTAGTTTAATCATATATATAATCAATGTTAATTCAAAGTATAACTAAATAGTTTTATTTTGAACAAATTAATGGTGAATTAAATAAATCAAGCAATTATAACTCCGCCCACAAATAAACTGCTAAAGAATTACTTTGATTACCAGTTTTATATCTTTACCCTGAATGATACGGTTTTATGCTGGCACGTATTTGTGACAGTCGGCGCGAAAGGGTTAATAAACATTATCGTTACTAAATATTTTTGGAAAACGTACGGAAAAATTACACTTGTAAGATTTTCATTATGAAATTATGATAAAACAACCGGCAGCAATCAATCCAACCGATTAACCATAAAGTTTACTGTAAAGAACATTTTTATTTAACTTTACGGTTTTAAAACGGTTTACAACAAATATGGTTATGAGACCATGAATACGAAACTATACGGTTTTGTAACCATTTACCTCTAGCACGGTTTCAAAACCGAAAAGAAAGAAAGAAATATAAGTGGTCATAAGAGCAAGGATTTTTATTAGGTAATGGGCAATGGAAAGAACAGCTCACAAATTGGGGAATTACAGGACACTGGAAACTTTTCATGCGTTGAAGGGAGTGAAGGAAACACATGTCTACAGTGTCAGCAGTGGGGTTCAAACTCCAGTTCTGTCTGTCATGAGATTGTCAGGTTAGCCCTTTCGGCTATAATATGTACGCAGTAACAAGGAAATAAGTGCCTCTATTACGTGGGCTTAGTTGGTGCAATAAAATTCTAGTTATTTAACCGAATTAGGTGAAAGCAGTTAATAAACGGTTTTTCTCACATTTAACAGTTTGATTACCATCTCACTTATGGTTATTTTATAGTTTTGTTTGAATATAGTAAAATAATAATTAAGTAAATTGTTATGTAACTATTTTTTTCCGAGGAGTAAAGAGTATACTTGAAATGCTAAAAGAAATATAGGGAATAAGAACAACATACTTGTCTTCATTTTTCGTAAACACGAAATTATTTCGGAGACAATTGTAGAAAATAGGATAAATCTTACCTAGAGGAGAAAAAATATCTAGGTTATATAAGTGATTTAGAAAAAAACATGTCAAAAATAGCCCAAAACAACTTGAAGCAACTGTAAAATAAATAAATAAATAAGAACTAAAACATGCTGCAAAAAACCACTGACAAACATAATAGATGTCAAGAACTACAAGACAATTTTTTTTTTCGGTTTAGTCATTGACTACAAACATATATTAAAAGAAATGTCAAGAATAAAAAAAAAAACTAGTTTTCTTTCAACAACAATTAGTTTTTGGAAGTCCCATTTTTGTAGAATTCAGAAAACATTTATACAAACACAGGAAACGAAAAGGATGCACCCTTTATTTCCCAACTTAAAGGATTGTAAAAGATTTCAACTGCAACCCAGTATTCAAGTCCATAAAATATAAGTTTAAGAGTAATACTTCATATTTCAATCTATAGAGGTGGTATAAGAAGTCGAGATGCAATCCAGTATTGCTATACTGAAAGTGTGTATAAAGCTATAAACCTATTATTCCTGACCAGAGAAATGAGTTATGCATTTAGAAGTAATTCGTACTAATATGTACTATTGTGTAGTAATTCGTACTAACACGCACTATTTCGTAGTAATACGTACTATTGCGTAGTAATTCGTGCTAATACGTACTATTTCCTACTAATACGTGCTATTTCGTTGTAATTCGTACTAATACGTACTATTGCGTAGTAATTCGTACTAATACGTACTATTTCGTAGTAATTCCTACTAATACGTACTATTTCGTAGTAATTTGTACTAATACGTACTATTTCGTAATAATTCTTACTAATACGTACTATTTCGTAGTAATTTGTACTAATACGTACTATTTCGTACTAATTTGTAGTAAAGTGAAAATAAATAAATAAATTACCAAATCAAAAAGAATAATAGAACATAAATTAATTATAAACTAAATAATGAATGAATAAAAATTGATCAATTAATTAAGAAATAATAATTAATTAATAGAATCATAATTAATAATAAATAATAATTATTTATAATCAGTTAAAATTAGGTATAAATAAAGAGTTATAATCAATAAATAAATAACAAAAATTTGAAATAGATTAAAATATTTTTGAAACTATTATAATATTGTTATAAATTGTATAAATAAACTTAATAGTTAATAAATCAAATCATACAAGCAATGATTGATTTACTAACTATTAATGTAATAAATCAATCTCAAATGATGGAATAGTAAATAAAACATCACAACAGTTAAAATAGTTTAATGCCTTAACAAGTAAATTTGTAGTATTATTTATGATAATGGTAGTTCACACAAAATGTGACATTTTTCACCAGCAGACACGAAATCAGGTTAGAAACCCCGTATGAATTTCTCTTGACCTGAAAGATAGCTTTTGTGACCTTCGAGGACCTCTAGATAGAGAAATACACATATGTTATTAAAACTCGTTTCTCCACACATTGGGATCTACTTTATTATTATTTATTGTATTTCAGTTTCATCATCTGCGGGTGTGTGGGCTCTGTTTGGAACACTGATTAATAGGCATTGTCTGGGAGTTGAACAAAAAAAAAATAAATGAAATTTACATTTATTTAGATAGTTTTAATTTCTTTTAAGATAGAACTTTATACCATTCTACGAATGGTATCTTTAATAATAAATTGAAGACGCTTGTGGGAGTGAGTAGATTTGCCTCTCCCATGGGCGCTGCGGGGGTCCAATTTTTTGATAGGGACGAAATAAAATCATACAGTCACAAACGTTCTCTGATTTTCACTCATAAGGAAAATAAAATTCGTAAATCTGTCAAAAGATTAATTATTTTTATGCCTGTCATGTTTTTAACTTTCAAGAATTTAAATCGATTGTGATTCATGAAAAGTTTCTGAAATATTGAGAAGGGGCTTTCAGAAGTTTTCAATTTAGGACTTATTCCCAATGTTCCCTCCCCCGGCAACAACGCATTTGTGCTATCGTTTGAAATTTATAAGACAGCTATTGCCAGTGGTAATTTTAGCCCCCGATCCTAAAAATTTCGTTTTCACTTAAATCGTTTGGAGAGATGTTTTCAAAAAATGTAGTACTAGTCATTGTATTAGCATTTAGCATTGGCATTTTAGCATTGGCCATTGTTATAAATTTAACCGTAGATGAATCTATTTCTTTTTCTATGATTTGAATTCGATTTAAATCACATTGGCATTATTTTTCACACTCTGTCAGTTGACAAAGAACTTTATCTGTTTCATAGGACCTAGTGCCATAAAAGTAACTGACGTAATGGCTTAATAAATTGAATTAGATTTAAATAACATAGACATGATTTTTCACCCTATATCAGTTCACTTAGACCTTTACCAGCATAATAGGAAAGGGCGCAATAAAAGCAACTGACATAATGGTTTAATAATTTGAATTAGATTTAGATAACATTGACATGATTTTTCACCCTACATCAGTTCACTTAGACCTTTACCAGCATAATAGGAAAGGGTGCAATAAAAGCAATTGACATAATGGTTTAATAATTTGAATTAGATTTAGATAACATTGACATGATTTTTCACCCTACAATCCTACTTCAGTTCTCTCAGACCTCTACCAGTTTAATAGGACCTAGTACTATAAAAGCAACTGACTTAATAGGCGTAATAATTTGAATTTGATTTAAATCACAATGGCATTATTTTTCACACTCTGTCAGTTTACTAAAAACTCTACCAGTTTCCTAATTCCTAGTACCATAAAAGTAACTGACATAAAGGCGTAATGTCAGTTACGTTGAATTTGATTTAAATAACATTGAGTTAATTTTCTCTCTATACAAAATCTGCATTTATGTTTGTAATAAGGGAGCTAGAATAAATACGAAAATAAAATTTGACTGAAACTGCCTAAAATTTGTATTAGCCGTTTGAATTACAAATGTAACGAAAATAACGGTAAATTAACGATAACCACAATTTGAATATATAATACCTGTTCAGCTGCTGTCGGTTATCGAAAAAAGCCATGTAAGTTTCCAATCAGACTTTTCTTTTTATTTAATAATTTTCTTACTTAAAAAATATAGTTAATTTCAGGGAAAGTTTTTGTGAGTTGGTAACATTAATTCTGTGCAACTGTGCAATTTATTATTTTTTTAAAAAATCAGATTCTACGGTTTTGTTATGAATTGTTGAAAAATTAAATTTAGAACTTTTGCCCTTAAAATAAGCACTAATGCGTAAAGTTTTGAATTTAAAAAAAAAAAAAAAAAAAAAAAAAATTAATAAGGCATTACAAATCCTCTGAAATTATTCTTCAGCTAGTACACGAAAATGCCCTACCGTTGAAAATCACCAAAAGAAAAATCGCTGTAATTCGTAAGAGCCAATCAGTTCTGCCAAGCGATATTTCTTCACTAGAAATCTTAGCATTTTTGTTCCGTGTGTTGCCAACAGCTGAAGTAGAAAATTATATGTTAAACATGAAATACACGTAGAATTCGGAAATACGCAGGCGATTTCGTATGCATGAAAAAAAAGGAGAGAAATTTGCGTTTACGAGCGAACGAAAACCTAAAGCTTCCCGAAATATTTGAATACGGACAATTTATTTGAATTTCATTAAATTAAGTATTACTATAGTGAATAAAAACGAAGTAAGCATTGAATACAAGGAAATAGCATCGAATTGATTTAATCGATGTTCGAAAATAAGATAATTCGGGATTCAGACATCTAGGCTTATCCATTCCAATCAATATTTCTGAGTAGGAGGACGAATTTTCGAATGTAAAATGGGCGTAAAGTGGTGATAAAAACTAACTAAAAAAATAAAGTGGAATTAACATAGAAATTTAATATTTTTCTAACCACTGCACATTTTTTTCAGAGAAATTAAATCCTAAAAAAAAGTTATAGTTATCATTTTTTTTTACGTTAAACTAGCATGTGAAAATTAATTTTGTATAGTAAATTTTAAAAAATTTATTTTCTTTATTAAATTTTTTTATGGCCCTACGGAAACCTGTCAATTTGGTAGAAATGAATCAAAGTAATTTCTTATATGTAAATAAACATTTTATTAATTAAAAACTTCAACACAGCCTTTGCTTCTTAAAAATAGTTTTACTAAGTTGAGTAATAACGTGGAAAAAAAACCTACGTTTTGTACCATACTTAAAATTTTTTTTTAACTAGTTAAAAACTTTAACACAGCTTTGCTTCATAAAGTTCATTTTACTTGAGTTGAGTATTTTTAAAGTTGAGAAATTATGATATAAGTAAACTTAAATAGGTTGCGATGGACAAATAAACGTTTTGTTACCTAAAAACTTCAACGCAGATTCGCTTCTTAAAAGTCATTTTACTCAAGTTGAATAATTATTAAATATAAAACGTCAATGAAAATCATCAATGAAAATCAACATATCAATCAATGAAAATCAACATATGACAAGGTAATACAGCTTTCATTTACTGAATATTACATCACTAAATTAATTTCTTAAATCTTTCATTTCTCAAGCTTTAATTTATCTTATCAATGAATACTCTTTAGAAGAAAGTTTAGTTTAACTTTAAAATTCTATTCTAATTTAGAAAATTAGTAAATCGAAAGATTTGAGAAATACTACAAGCAATTTTTTTATCAAATAGTTTTTAGTTTTTTTTTTTTTTTTGAAAACTGCGATATTCTTTTCGTTTTGAACTGAGCTTTGACATCCTATATTTTTCATTATTTACTAACATCTTTATGTACATCCTTTAACATTAATTAAAAATATCAAATTCTGATATGAAGCAATTTTTAAATGCCTGTTTAATTTTAATTGTTTAAGTTTGCTTAAAAAGTATCAGGGAGTTCACTATCAGTACTAAAAGTTCTCAAGAAATATAGGGGGCACAAGAAAAGGATAGAAACCCTATAGTAGAGCAGTTCCGTTCACCCCAACCCCGGATATGAACCCTTAATGAATGACCTTCATTTGACGGTACCCCGACTTGAGTTTATCAAACATACAGACTTAAAAAAACAATTTCATTAACCATATCATTACGCAATATGGTTCAACGTGATTCACAAGTAAACAGATTTGCTGCTCAAAAATAAATAAATAAATAAATAAATTTAAAAAAAAAGTGGATCATGCACTATTTAAATTCAGTATACAAAATGTTTTGTAATTACAGAAGTTGAGTTTTAAAAGGTTAAGACATAATTTCAAACAATAACGTGCTTAAGGCTGATTAAAGCAACTCTAGCCCACCTATAATCGTTGAAAATAGATCATAATAAAAAATTTTAAATTATATAAATATTTTTATGTTCTTAGCCACCCAAAAGAAAATATTTTTAATCGGTTCTTTCAACTAAACAAATACTACACTCTTAACATCTAAGGCTAATAAAAATAATAATAATAATCAAGTTTTTCTTCTGAATAATTACCATACTTTTCACGGTTTCTAGTAAGAATAAAAACTGATCTGCATTTCTGAAAAGTTACTATGCTCTTTAATGCTAATAAAAAAATAATAAAAATAATCAATCTTCTTTTCTTAATTTAAACTTACTATACTCTTTAATGCAAATAAAAATATAATAAAAATTATCGATCTTCTTTTCTGAAAACTTACTATACTCTTTAATGCAAATAAAAATATAATAAAAATAATCGATCTGAATTTCTGAAAACTTACTATACTCTTTAATGCTAATTAAAAATAATAAAAATAATCAATCTTCTTTTCTGAAAACTCACTATACTCTTTAATGCAAATTAAAATATAATAAAAATTATCGATCTGAATTTCTGAAAAATCACTATGCTCTTTAATGCAAAAAAAAAAAAAAAAAAAAAAAAAAAAAGAAACATGTAATAAGAATAATCGATCTTCTTTTCGGAAAACTTACTATGCACTTTAATGCTAATAAAAATATAATAAAAATAACCGATCTTCTTTTTTGAAAACTAATTATACTCTTTAATGCTAATTAAAAATAATAAAAATAATCAATCTTCTTTTCTGAAAACTTACTTTACTCTTTAATGCAAATAAAAATATAATAAAAATAATCGGTCTGAATTTCCGAAAACTTACTATACTCTTTAATGCAAATAAAAAAAAATGTAATAAGAATAATCGATCTTCTTTTTGGAAAACTTACTGTACTCTTTAATGCAAATAAAAATATAATAAAAATAATAGGTCTGAATTTCCGAAAACTTACTATACTCTTTAATGCTAATTAAAAATAATAAAAATATTCAATCTTCTTTTCTGAAAACTTACTATACTCTTTAATGTAAATAAAAATATAATAAAAATAATCGATCTGAATTTCTGAAGAATCACTATGCTCTTTAATGCAAATAAAAAAAATGTAATAAGAATAATCGATCTTCTTTTTGGAAAACTTACTTTACTCTTTAATGCAAATAAAAATATAATAAAAATAATCGGTTTGAATTTCCGAAAACTTACTATACTCTTTAATGCTAATTAAAAATAATAAAAATATTCAATCTTCTTTTCTGAAAACTTACTATACTCTTTAATGTAAATAAAAATATAATAAAAATAATCGATCTGAATTTCTGAAGAATCACTATGCTCTTTAATGCAAATAAAAAAAATGTAATAAGAATAATCGATCTTCTTTTCTGAAAACTTACTATACTCTTTAATGCAAATAAAAATATAATAAAAATAATCGGTCTGAATTTCTGAAAACTTACTATACTCTTTAATGCTAATTAAAAATAATAAAAATAATCAATCTTCTTTTCTGAAAACTCACTATACTCTTTAATGCAAATTAAAATATAATAAAAATTATCGATCTGAATTTCTGAAAAATCACTATGCTCTTTAATGCAAAAAAAAAAAAAAAATAAATAAATAAATAAATAAAAAAAACATGTAATAAGAATAATCGATCTTCTTTTCGGAAAACTTACTATGCACTTTAATGCTAATAAAAATATAATAAAAATAACCGATCTTCTTTTTTGAAAACTTACTTTACTCTTTAATGCTAATTAAAAATAATAAAAATATTCAATCTTCTTTTCTGAAAACTTACTTTACTCTTTAATGCAAATAAAAATATAATAAAAATAATCGGTCTGAATTTCCGAAAACTTATACTCTTTAATGCTAATTAAAAATAATAAAAATATTCAATCTTCTTTTCTGAAAACTTACTATACTCTTTAATGTAAATAAAAATATAATAAAAATAATCGATCTGAATTTCTGAAGAATCACTATGCTTTTTAATGCAAATAAAAAAAATGTAATAAGAATAATCGATCTTCTTTTTGGAAAACTTACTGTACTCTTTAATGCTAATAAAAATATAATAAAAATAACCGATCTTCTTTTCTGAAAACTAACTATACTCTTTAATGCTAATTAAAAATAATAAAAATAATCGATCTTCTTCTCTCAAAAATCACTATGCTCTTTAATGCAAATAAAAATATAATAAAAATAACCGATCTTCAATTCTGAAAAATCACTATGCTCTTTAATGCAAATAAAAATGTAATAAGAATAATCGATCTTCTTTTCTGAAAATTTACTATACTCTTTAATGCTAATGAAAAATAATAATAATAATCTATCTTCGTTTTGAAAATTTACTATACCACTTAATGCTAGTAAAAAATAATAAAAGTTAATCAATGAATAATAATGAATAATAATATAGAAATAATAATAATATGTAATAATAATAAATAAATAAATCTCTATATAATAAATATCTTTAATGTTAATAATCGATTTTCTCTTCTGAAAAATTGCTTTACTCTATAATGTTAACAATGATAAAAATCGTTTTGCACTCTTCTGAAAAACCACTATACTTTTCAATGCAACAGATAAAAAATTCGAATAAAATGAGCTCTTCCCTAAAATGGCATCATCGGTCGCAGAGACACCACCTACATATGCCGTTCTTTCCGGTTACGAAACGTTCGTGACCCATGATCCAATGAAAGTGAAGTTCTACAACTGCCTCCTACATATGTCTCTCCCTTCAAGATGATCTATCTTTTTTTAACTAGCTTTCTGAGAGGAAATTTGCATTCGACTATGTTTTCATTTCTGTTTAAATTTGCAGTCATTGAACTACTTTATTTAAAGTGACATCATTCGTAAAAGATATCCATCAGAATTTTAGCATATATCTTTATCATGGCTGCCAACTTGTAAGGACGGAGTTGAGGGAAATGTTTCTCAGAGCCAATGACATTATCGATTAATTCAATCAACCAACTCAAAAACCAATATTTCATATAATATGCATATAAAATCAATAAGTAGTATATAAGTAGTATTTTTTGAGAAGTCTACACAGGCTTTTTAAAGAGTGAACTAGTTGGGTGCTTGAACCCAAATTCTATTTTAAAAGTAATTGAGGGACATTTATTATACATATTTGAGAATTGAATCTGTGGTAGTTGACAAGTAAATTAGGCAAACCAATCATATTCATAAATTAAACAAAGTTTCAGACATATATTTACTACCACTTTCTTATTTTTACTAGATTTGATATTGAATGGTACTTTCTTAAACTGGTTTACCTTTATAATGATCTAATTGGACTACTTATAAGAAACCGTGTGGGGTCTATATTTAAAGGACAGTTTCTTTGTTCCAAAACATATTTTGTGGCAGAAAAATTGTTTCAGCTTGGTCATTTGTCTTGAAGAATTAAAAGATTTTTTCCTATCATGATTTATCAATGATTTAAGCCTATATAAAAGATCTATAACCAAAAGGAAATGGCACTTTTTGAAACGTAATGGTGGTTAACAATATAAAATAGTTTTACACTTTAATATATACTAGGAGGCTTCGCCCCCTGCTCGCTGGCGCTTGCCAACCCACGGAACTGCTTTCGCAGTTCATTTCGGATTGCTTCGCAATCCGATGCTCGCTTTGCTCGCTCATTGGATACGTTCTTAACGTCTAGCTTTTGTATACTTTTTTGAACACTGAAGTTCCGAAAACTTTTCACTGTAGAAAATTCTAAACCTGTGCATTTCAATATTAATTTGACACAGTTCACATATTTTTCTTAATCACACTATTCTAAATTTCAGTTGTTGAGAAAAGTAACTGTTGTAAGTTTTGTTTTAAAGTCTTTCCCACCAGAGGGCTAAAACCATGTGTTGTAAAGCAATATGAAATAGTACTGAACGCCGGATGTAAAGCATCGGCTTCGATGAAGATAATTTTGTGAGAATTTTTTTGATAATTCGGCGAGAATTCGCCCGATTAGACATATGATGCTCACTACGTGCTCTTGCGCGCCGAAGCCTATCAATTAAAACGTATTAGAGTTTTATATAATATAGATTAGCCATATGATGCTCACTACGTGCTCTTGCGCGCCGAATCCTATCAATTAAAAATGAAAACAGTTGCCAACGCGAGAAAAGAAATATCATCGGTTTTATTGATACATACGTATTAGCGTTTTATATAATATAGATATATATTATACTACACTTTTTTATAAAGGCACTTTCTGCATTACTTCAATAAAAGAAGAGGTTTAAAGAATTAATTTCGAGAAAAAAAAATTGTACATTATTGTTTTACTGCCACTTTGTTAACCCTTTCGAGACGGGCGAGTCATATATGTATTCTCAGGGTGGCGATTATCTGGGTAAAAAAGATAAAACTGGTAGCCAAACTATTTTATAGCATTTTATTTGTGGGCGGGGTAATGATAATTTGCTTTATTTCATTCACCGCTACTTAGTTCGAATTAAAAATTGCATAGTTACACTTTTAACATGCATGGATTGGGTGTGTTATATTTAAAGTGAAAGCAAAAATAAATCTGTCAAATTAGCTATGCCCAAACTTAAGCTACCGCTTTTTAATTTTTACCATCCTGATACTGATTCCTTGCGAATACATTTATGACTCTCCCGTCCTGAAAGGGTTAAATATTCCTCTACGACAGTACTTATGACATATTTGTCAACTTTTGTTCTTTACAAAATTGATATACCAAAGTGAAAGTAAAATGAAAATTGAAAAAATAAGCATAGACAAATATTTTTTTATATTTTACTGGAGCTCCTAATCACACAAACATGCTTGCTATCTTTATTTCTCTTTAAAGATGATTTTTCCAAGTGGTAGTAATGTAGAAACCAAATGACAAATACGGGCAGGAATAGTTTTATATTATTCTAGAGCCTAATCCGCAACATAAGTTATTATTAAGTATTAATGAATATACAAACATAATTAATTTTTATAACGTGGTAGTCAAAATTATTTTAAATGATATATAAAGCCAATAATTAAGTAGAGAAACATAAAATTTGCTACCGCTTTAAACATGGAAAAATAAAATTTTCCCCGAAAAACCGAAAGACTTGGCAGCTATACACAAATGACAGGGATCCGCTTTGTGAAAAAGTTTTAATAAATTGGTAGCGAATTAAACAGTGAAATTTGAAAATAAGGCTAATTGGGTATACTATAGCCTACGTCACAGGTTGTGTTATTCCTACTAAATTTAACCCATGAACGGCATTTTCTGCGAGCCTAACTTCAAGCCACAAATAAACAAACGAAGTGTTTGATCGTTTAAATAGCTGTTCGCCAGATTTTATTGCATTATAAGGAAAAGTAATTGATATTCGATTTTTGATTAATAATTGATTTATGTGGATAGTGGCATTTATGTGGATAGTGGCATAGAATTTAGCATTGCGTCATGATAAATGTTATTCCTACTAAGTGGAAGTAGTTGTTTTTTTTAATATTATACCCAATTAAACAAACTCTTTAAAAGTATCTCCACGTGATAACAGCTATAAAGTTGTATTTTATGTGATACTTTAAATGTTTGATATATAAGATTAAAACGCGGGAATTTTCTAGCATATTTACTTTTTTTGGAAAATAATTTTTAGTGGTAGTTACACAAAAATTAAATTATCAAGATTTGTTTAATTTTCGTTACCATTTTATAAAATTTACAAGACCCGCAGGAATCCTGAGCTCTGTTATTGCGTACCTGAAAACTTGCATGGAAGCTGAAAAAGATTTTACAAAGTAAAACAATTAAAGTTAGAAATATTTTCTTAACATTAAACTACTTAAACATTTAAAAGCTAGACTAGGTAACTAATAGATCATATGTATATATTTTTTTAATTATTGATTTGTCGTGGTTAGTTGAAAATATTTTTTTTTTGAAACCGTCAATTAAATATTTGATACGGCAAAACGCTATAATGTCTCAACAACAGTACAAGTTGGAAGTTACGTTATTGACATTTATGTCATACCTATTTAAAACGGAGATGCCAATATGCTCCTCTTTGTTTAGTTGAAAAGATTTTCCTAATGCATAGCTGCTAACTTATACGGTAGTTGAGAAATAATTTTCTTAGTGGTGGGTTTTGGCGCATTGAATCTTGGAAGTTTAAAGTTCCAAAGCAAATTTTTAAACTACCGCGGCGAATCAGTAATTAAAAGAAAAATATGTAGATAAGATCGATCTGTTGGCTAATTATTCTTATCTTAATAGTTTTGCTTTTAGAAAGTCCTTTCATACTTAACTATAGTATTACTAATAAATTCTAGAATCTTTTTCAACGACCGTACAAGTTAACAGGTAAGCCTAGAGTACCATTCTCCAAATTTTAATTCTAATTTATCTATTATTTTATAATAATTCTGCTGAAGACATAGTAGTTTTTCTTTTCTGATTTAAAATTGATGATTTTTTTTTTACTAATAAAGATTATAAATACAATTAAAAATATTATCATGCCATAATTTCTCGAAACATTTTGGTAACAGCGGTAGTGATACGTACGTCTAGAAATGTAATAATACATTAAAAGCAAAAATTTATAGTAAATTTAAATTCTTGATAAGAACTCATTTACCGTACTTAAATAAGTACCTTCACCGTAATAAAAAAACAGGCTTGCATATCTATGAGTAACAATAAATAAATAAAAAATTAGAATATTATTAATAATAATTGTGTTGTATTATGTACATCAGATAATTTAGTGATTTCCTTAATTTAAATAGCCTTTTAAAGTTCCCGAAGTGCAAGGGGCTAAAGCAGAGATGCCAATTGCGCCGGATTTGACAAAATACAGTAAAGAATTGCAAACTAAAATGAGCAGATTTTCGATTAATTTTGACATTTTTTTGAAAGACTGAATACCGTTTAAGGGCAACAAAGTGGCATATTCACGTGAGCATTTGAATTATTTAGAAGTAGTGGTGATTAAAAACTCTTTAAATCGAATTTACTAAATCAGGAATCACACATTAAAGAGAAACCACTCGAAAATAGTGCACTCGGAACAAGTTATTGAAATTTTTCGATTCCAAAGCAATGTTTCCCCATAAAATGTATTACCTAAAAAAATAAATAATAAAAATAAGTAAACAGGCAACTTATCAGCTCAAAATTATGATGATTATCTGGATATAAAACATGCAACAATGGTGGTTACGGTTACGAGCACTAAACGAAATGTAACATTCATTATGTCCTAACCCGAATGAATGGAATATGGAGGAGGTGGGTTCGTGTCTTTTACCTGTCTTTTCTGCTGAATCAGTCAGACGAAACTCTTTTTCTTCCGCGAAGTGATCCTTTTCTTCTCTCTGTTTTCTTTTGGAGCAAGTAGAGCGGTGAGATTTTTTAAAGTGGTGTTTCATCAATACTGAAAGAGAGGCCGATGCTCATGTATGATGTAGGGATAATTTGTTAGTCATTAAATTCATTTTGATAAGTCATTTTAAGCATAAAGTTATAATTTTAAGTTAGACGGTTACTTGCAACTCAAGAAGTGAAATGATTCTGCCCTACCATGTGATTTATATCAGATTTAATTGGATACCTGTAAACGACGTCACGCATGTGTATCGAACCTGATTGATTTCTGAATTGACAAATGCCACGATTTACCGACGATAATGTCACTGCGGGCATCCATTTATTTGTAACAGTGTTTGCCACAGATGGCTCTTCAAATGGTTTGCCACAAATGGCTTTTCCAAATGGCTGAGAGAACTTTAGAACGTGGTCGTATTTTAAATACAAACATCATCCCAGTGCAGAATTTTAGTTCCTTTTATAATGGATAGCCTGGTTGGTAGAGCACTGCGCACTTGTCCAAAAGGTCATGGATTCGATACCCGCAGGCCGAAGACTCCCCGTGTAGTATATGGTGACAGAATGACTTCAGGTTAAATCTGTCGGGTCACAAAGTCCTCCATGTTCTCATAACAAATCATACCTCTGGGGGTAGGGACCGGGATAGCCTGGTTTGTAGGGCACTGGGCCCATGTCCAAGAGGTCGTGGGTTCGATACCCACCGACCGAAGACACCCGTGTATTAAATGGTGACTGATGTACGCTGAATCTGTCGAGTCGCAAAGTCCTCCATATTCCCATAACAAATCAATGCCTCTGGGGGTACTGATCTAGGAGTTCTCTTGTCTTCTGGATTGGTTAAAAAATTACAAGGCTACGGAGTTGAACATTAAAAGTCGTAAGTCCATAATTGGGTCGGCTGCTCAACGACGGTTATAAAATATAAAATAAAAACATCATTTTAAGAACTATGGTGGCTATATGGGGATACAGCGCTTGTTCCCAATGAAGTAACCCTGGTTCGAATTTCATCAATGGGTAATCGATACGAATTCCGCTCAAGGGTCGCACCGATCGCAATGCTGACTTAAAATATCCTCAATGGTAGATCGATCAAGGGTTAGAGTCTCCTGACTAACAGACTAATCGTGGGAGTTTTTGGTGGTTTTTCTCTCTATGTAACGCAAATGAGGGTTTGTTTCATCAAGAAGGCTTTCACGAAGGAACATTTCTCCTGTCACTTGATCTAGGATCTCTCATGTCTTCAAGATTGCGTTCAGAATTAAAAGGCTGCGGATTTGAACATTGGTAGTCGTATACTCAAAATTGGGTCTGCTGTGCGACGACGGTTATAAAAAAATGGATGACATGGATCCATCACAAACATACCTCGTACTTTTACTTTCACTACTTCCGGTTAGAAAGTTGACAGCTGCTTACTGCAGTTTGTTGTACGAGGCAATATGTTCAAACAGCTAATTTTGTTTTTAACAAAAGATGCATTTAATGTAATGTTTGAGCTATGATCAATTACATTTTATGAGGTATTAGTAAGTTTGGTTAATGCTGATGGATTGGAAGTGAACACCTGCTTTTGTTGTTTATAGATACGAAATACATTTAAAAAATGGTTGCTATATTTGGAAAAGAATTTCTCCATAAATCCTGATTTAGCTGCTTTTGAGTTATTTATTTGAGAGCACTATGAAATTTTGATGTACTTCATTCTCATTTGGCGACTATAAGTTTTTTATTTTTTTTATTTATATTAAAGTTAATATTGAAGTCAGTATGTTCATGACATGGTTATAATTGTTTTATATCGATTTCTTGCTAATTTTTTTCATATTTTTTATTTTGCATATTTTTATTTTTTTTATTCATATTTTTATATTTCAAACCATCTTACTGTAATTTCTGATAATTTGGGTACCTGGCATCTTCGATGCATAATTAATTTGTTTTTGTTCCACATGGCTTTGTGCCTGTCTTTGTGTTAACTAAGAAATATATAGTGAAAGAATTGAAATCGTTGTGAAAGAATCTTTCTGAAGGAATATAGAGTGTGTCATTTAAGGGAATGGATACTTGATGAGCTTGGCTTACTCGAAATAGAAGGAAAAGGACAGTTGCTAATGAAAACAAATGCCATGTTTCAGCAACCAATCAGGATCGAGATACCCTCACTAGGTAACAAGCAGGTATCCCATTAGCATTTTTATTTAAATCTTAGAATGACCTGAATATTTTAATAATATATTTTCACCTATACCCATTTTTATCTAACCTGAAAATTTCCTCAGAACGTTCAAGTTCAGGAAGTGCTTAAGATCATCTGCGAACATGTAATAGGAAGAAATCAAATTCATTCTCATTTGATCAATTTGAGTTAATGTTTAAATATTATCTTAATAATTAATCTTAAATATTTTTGACGATGTGATTATAAATCTCAAAATATTAGGATTTCTACTTATTTACGAATGTGGACCAGCTAGTCGCCGGAGGCGGCTAGTATTTCATAAAATTGAAACTAGATACTTACATACATTTTTTTAAAACTATGTATTTAATATTTTGGTTGATTTCGAAAGAAATAATTTGATCCCAGGTGATAATTCAAAATTAATGATAATTCTTATTAATTTTGAATGTGTTTGCAATGGGTACGATTGCACGGGAATTTCATACAAAGTTCTATTTTACTACTTTAAGAAAAAGCAGATTTTTAAATGTGCTTTAACATTTAAGACAAAATGGAAAACTTAACCCAAGACTTAACAAAACAACACAAAACACACATAAAGTATTTATTAATAAAATATTTCTCCCCGGCGGGGAATCGAACCCCGGTCTCCCGCGTGACAGGCGGGGATACTGACCACTATACTACCGAGGATACAACAACTGCCGAAACCCGGGATCGAACCAGGGACCTTTAGATCTTCAGTCTAACGCTCTCCCAACTGAGCTATTTCGGCACATTCTTAAAGCTAACAGCAAGATAAAAATATCCATCTTTATCAATGAGATTACTCTAGTTCCAATCTTTAAGTGAGTCTGCTTTTTGAGTAAGTAAGTTTCTTTTTTCTCTTCCTTTATGGTAGATTTACATTTTAATATTATGGTTGATTCCGTGAGAAATAACTTGATCCCAGGAAGTGATAATTCTTCTAATTTTAAATAAGTTTGTGATGAGTACGATTGCGTGGGAATTTCTTACATTAATTATATTTTATTACTTCGAGAAAAGGCAGTTACTTAAATGTGTTTTAACATTTAAGACAAAATGGAATTTATAGCAAAAGACTAAGCAAAACAACAAAAAATATATTTAAGTAAGAAATGTTTTTAATTTATTTAATTAAAAAAAAGATTCTCCCCGGCGGGGAATCGAACTCCGGTTTCCCGAGTAACAGGCGGGAATACTGCAAAACAGAATTTAATAATTCTGTTTGTCAGAATTATTAAATTCTGTTTGTCTAATAAACTTATTAGATTAGAAGTTATGAATGCATATACAGATAAATTTTAAGAATCATATTTTACTTCAGAAATTAAATGAAGGGGAAATGCAAAACACAATTTAATAATTCTGTTTGTCTAATAAACTTATAAGGTGTACAAAGTTATAAATGGATATACAGATAAATTTTAAGAATCATATTTTACTTTACAAATTAAATGAAGGAGAAATGCAAAACAGAATTTAATAATTCTGTTTGTCTAATAAACTTATTAGATGTACGAAGTTATAAATGGATATACAGATAAATTTTAAGAATTATATTTTACTTTACAAATTAAATGAAGGAGAAATGCAAAACAGAATTTAATAATTCTGTTTGTCTAATAAACTTATTAGGTAAGAAGTTATAAATGGATATACAGATAAATTTTAAGAATCATATTTTACTTTACAAATTAAATGAAGGAGAAAGGCAAAACAGAATTTAATAATTCTGCTTGTCTAATAAGCTTATTAGCTAAAAAGTTATAAATGAATATACAAATAAATTTCAAGAATTATATTTTACTTTACAAATTAAATGAAGGAGAAAGACAAAACAGACTTTAATAATCCTGTATGTTTAGCAAACTTATTAGGTAAGAAGTTATAAATGGATATACAGATAAATTTTAAGAATCATATTTTACTTTACAAATTAAATGAAGGAGAAAGGCAAAACAGAATTTAATAATTCTGCTTGGCTTTGGTTAATGTCTAATGAACTTTTACCTGATAAGTTTCAGGAATCATATTTCATTACAAATTAAATTAAAAAGGTAAAACAGAATTAAATAATTTTGTTCGACTATAATTTCTTTGGCTAATATCTAATAAACTAATTAGGTAAGAAATTATAAATTTATGTAGAGATAAATTTTAAGAATCATATATTAAATGAATCATATATTTAAACAAATTAAATGAAGGAGAAAGGCACAACGGTAGTTAATAATTCTGTTTGGTTAATATCTAATAAGTCAATTAAAAATCGATATAGATAAATTTTAAGAATTCTACTGTGTCGTGCAGCTGGAAAAATAACTTAAGTGCTTCATGACAGATTTGAGAAAAGTTCCTTGACAACTATTTTCTTTCTATTGTTAAAGCTATCGACGCTGAAATAGAATTTCAGAACTAATAAAATAAATTTTTAAAAGCAATATGTAGCTTCTGCTACATATTGCAAATGCACAATATTACGCACAAAAATGCCACTTACAAAAAAATTCAATTTTGAATTTTTTGCAGCTTTTTCTATTACACGGCAGCGTTATTCTTAACAAATTTAGAGATGGAGATAGAAAAAAATTGAGTTTAAAAATCTTGTTAGGCTAATGTATAATAAACTCATTAAAAATGCTAAATTGATGTAGATATAAATTAAAATAATATAAGTGAATAAAAAATAAACGTTTCAATTAAAAATAAAAATAAATGTAAATACATTTTCTGTTAGAAATGAAATACATAAATAAATATTTCTTGATGTATTAATAAATATTTTTTTAAAATCAAAGTTGAAATAAAAATTTTATCAAAAATTCCACTTATGCAAAATATAAATTCTTTTATAATTTTAAATTTTTAATAAAAATCATAACTGAAATTCCAAATATATAAAACTAAAAATGTAATTTATACTTAAAATGTATTTAAAAAAATATATTGATTATTGAAAACGCACCTACAATAAGTATTTAAGAAATAATGAAATTCAAAAGTAATAAAAATGTTTTGAGCTAAAATTTAAAAATGTTTGAAGTATAATGTTAAAAAGGAAACATTTATTTCATGAATAAAATAAACTTGCTTGTACCTACCAGGTTTCGAACCTGGGACCTTCCGCGTGTTAGGCGGATGTGATAACCACTACACCATAGGTACGCAGATCAGAGACAACGTATTAAAGTAAGCTTGACCGTCAATGATATAGGTCATCAAGTCTTTGTACGCCAAGATAACAAGATTCGGAGAAACTTTTAATATTTATTATCTTTAATGAGATATTTATTATTTTTATCAAAATAAGGATTAAAAATTTAAAAAGTAAGTTCTGGTTGAAGAAATGATTTAGACTCATTTAATACGAAAATAACTACATTCGTTCCTGTAAAATAATATTGTTTGGAATATTTTTTAAAACCTAAAATCAATTCAACTTTATATTATTTTATTAGTTCTTTATTTTTCAGAAAGCACAGTAATAAATTGACGAAAAAATTCATGACAAAAATGATTTAAAAAAAATATTTATAAATTAAATCATTATTTGAAAACTTAGATAGAAAGCCTTAAAGAAAAAGATTTCAAAGTCTAGAGTAATTTATTTTTAGAAACTTTTAAATTAAAAAAAATCTCCCCGGCGGGGAATCGAACCCCGGTCTCCCGCGTGACAGGCGGGGATACTGACCACTATACTACCGAGGATAAATAACTATGCCGAAACCCGGGATCGAACCAGGGACCTTTAGATCTTCAGTCTAACGCTCTCCCAACTGAGCTATTTCGGCACATTCTTGAAGCTAATCGCAAGATAAAAATTCCCATCTTTATCAATGATATCACTCTATTTACATTATCATTATTCTTTGAGTCTGCTTGTCACATTTGCGTTTTTTCCCCTCTTTCCTTGGATTTATTTGTTTATTTTCACAAAAAATTGCCACATTTTTTATCTTAGTAATAATGAAAATTTTATCAATATTCGTATTAAGAAAATATAAATAAAATAGAAGTAGAAAAACTATTAGGGGGCCCACTATTAGCTCTTAGGAAAATAATTAGATTAGTTTTTTATTTGTTTAACTTAAGTTTTAAATCAATACATTGGAAAATTCTTTGTTCTAGTAGAAAGCATCAAATAATGAGATAATTTCTACAGTAACAGATGCAGGTGCGTTACGCAAAGTTCGTTAGGTAAAAAATGAAAATAAAAACTAGAATGCCAAGTCCAACTGTTATAGTAAATATAGCAAATGTTAACCCTAATGAAATTTTCCATTAGTATTTCGAATCAAATAAAAATAAACAAATTCAAGAATGAAGCATTAGGTTTTTTATGATAACCATTCTCATTCACCATTCCTTTTTCGTTCTTTTTTTAATGGAAACCCTATTTCCCTACCCAAAATTAAAAATAAAAAATAGAATGAGAACTGTAATAGTAAATATAGCAAATGTTTATCAAAACGAAAAATTTCCATTTGTGTTTCGAATCATATAAAAATAACCAAATTCAACAATGAAGAAGCATGTTTTTATGACAACCATTCTCATTTATCATTCCTTTCATCATTCACCATATCATTCTTATTTTAAATGGAAACCATATTTCAAGTCTTTTAGTTTCTGTTCTTGCAAGCATTAAAAACAAATGAAGCAATCGACAAAATGCCGCTTCAGACCTGTAAATTCAGCTTTCAGGCATAAAAACCAAATTTTAGGACTTAAAAATTGAGAAATAATTCATTAAGAATTACTATAATTAATTGAGAAATAATAAATCAAGAGCTAGTAATTGAGAATTAATATAATTAGTTGCGAAATAATTAATTAAAAATTAATATAATTAATTAAAAATTTATTATTTATGAATTAATTAATTAAAATTAATTAATTAAAATTAATTAATTAAAAATTATTTATTAAGAATTAATGAATTAAGATTTATTTAATTAAGAAATTACTAAAACTTGATAAAGCGATATGAGGAAAAAATTTTATTCCTCATTCATTCTATAAATATTTTCAAAATAATTAATAAATTTTAAATCTTTACGTATTTTTAAAATAATTAATAGTTTTTTAGTCATTCGTTAATTAATATAGTCATAATTACTGATAAAATTTATTCATCAAGTCTCGGGGTTCCTCCAAAAAAAGCTCGATTTCTCAGGGTTCCCCAGTCGGAAAAAAAATTAGAAGCCACTTCTTTGTTCTTTTAATATTGTGAGAACAGAAATCCCTAACAGAGATTCTTTTACAGAATAATTATTTTTAAAAACAATTGGAAGGATAAAGTAAACTGAATGTTTCTTTTTTTTTTTTTGTAACTTTGTTACCACTTTTTTTTAGTTTTCCCGAGAAGATGGTCAACTCAGGTATATTTAAATGAACCCTTTCCGGTGGAATGTAGTAGCCAATCTGACAATACCAATTCGAAAAAAGCAGGGATGCCAGCTACTACGCTTTTCGAAAAATAATTTATAGATGGTAGAAAATGACCACCTAATGCTTTCAGAATTATTGGTCATTTTGCGATTAACCACTTCTCTATCAGATTTTTTTTCCTCTCGAATTTCCGACCAAAAAAAAAGCCTTTTTTATTGCTGAAAATTGATAAATGTTCTATCTTAAATTCGAAAATGCAAAATATTTTCTGTTTAGTAAATTTATTTTAAAGCTATTTCGCCCGTTAGTACTTATAAATATAATTCATTAGTTCACATATAACGTCACTTTGTTCCACTTGTGGTGAGTCTTGGTGTAATTAACCAAATTCTACAAGTTCTAAATACTTTACTACTTAATAAGATAATTTGTGGAAAACGGAATATTTGACATTTCTAAATAATTCAGCAAAAAAAGAAAAAAAAAATTACCATTAGGGCTTTTAAATTTACTTCACACTGATGCTGAGTACACGCAACATCCGAGGGAAACATCAGTGACATAACGTTGCTAATACGCAACACTTTAGAAAGTTGTAAAAAATGTTTTTTAGGTGAAAAAAGTGGCAATTAATAACGCCAAAAACAATTTGATAGCTTCACATGTTGTTACTTTAGTTTAATATTTCTTTATTTTGTTCACGAATTAATAAGTTTTACAATATATCACAATAAAATAATTTCTGGTTAAATTATAATTACAAGTAGATTGATTAACACCGAGGGACACAAACTTTTTTCCCTGACATAGATCTCAATAATTGAATGATAATTGAATTTCATAATAATTATTGAATATTGATTGAATTGAACATTAGTTATTGAATTGATATTGAATTGAATAATAATTATTGAATTGAATAATAATTATTGAATTGATATTGAACTGAATAATAATTATTGAATTGATATTGAATTAAATAATAATTATTGAATTGAATAATAATTATTGAATTGATATTGAATTGAATAATAATTATTGAATTGATATTGAATTGAATAATAATTATTGAATTGATATTGAATTGAATAATTATTATCGAATTGATATTGAATTGAATAATAATTATTGAATTGAATAATAATTATTGAATTAATATTGAAATGAATAATAATTATTGAATTGATATTGAAATGAATAATAATTATTGAATTGAATAATAATTATTGAATTGATATTGAATAGAATAATAATTATTGAATTGATATTGAATTGAATAATAATTATTGAATTGATATTGAATTGAATAATAATTATTGAATTGATATTGAATTGAATAATAATTATTGAATTGAATAATAATAATTGAATTGATATTGAATTGAATAAAATTGAATCGGTCTAAAGAATTGACCGACCAATTTTCACCTTCTTGAGACAAGAATGTGGGCGTCTAATTGGCTAACTATAAATAAATAGCAGCTAAAATAATTCAGGGCTACGGCTTTAAATTCGAAGTTATGCATGCGTTGTTGAGACGAAATGTACAAAACGGTTGTTTAATGAATAGAGCAAACAAGTGAAAGAATAAAAAGAATCATAATTTGAGAACATATTCAAGGCCTTATCTTCAATAATGTTTAATAAAGAACAACACCTTTCAATTCCAAAAAGAACACGCCCTTCGCTCTTCTGTAAATAACTGTTCAATCGTATCTTAGGAAAATAGAGCCAATATCTGTCAGTCAGTAAATACTGACACATTTCTCTCGCCCACACTGGCGAGATATGGTAGAAAATGGCCACGCCAAATGTGGGCACTCTCTTCTATTTTATAACAATACCACGACCTCCATTACTTTCGAGTGTATGTCACATGTTGCGTGTTTCAATTATGCAACGGTATAATATCAATACAAATCGATATCAGTAACTGTTTAAATAAGGAGTTATGCGAAACAGTAAAATCATATCTGCCAACGTTTTCCTGGGGGCGCACGTCGCAGCGTCCTATAAAAAAGTAAAATGTGGTAGCTAATTCAATTTAGACTAACGGAAAATTTGTTTTGATATACAGCTCACAAAATATTTAATTTCACTTTAAAATAGCACTCTTTAGTTTTAGATATAACCTTTTCGGGACGGGCGAGTCATAAATGTAGTCGTACGGAATCAGAATCAGGATAGTAAAAGATAAAAAGTGGTAGCTGAAGTTTGGGCATAGCTAATTTGACAGATTTATTTTTGCTTTCACTTTAAATCTAACACATGCAATGCCAGTGTGTTAAAAGTGTAACTGTGCAATTTTTAATTCGAACTAAGTAGTGGTGTATTAAATAAAGCAAACTATTATGTCCTCTCCCACAAATAAACTGCTATAAAAATAGTTTGGCTACCAGTTTCTTCTTTTTCTACCCTGATTATCAACGCCCAGAGAATGCATGTATGACTCGCCCGTCCCGAAAAGGTTAAATTAATCAATTACGTCTCATTTTTCAAAAATCAATTATTGTACATATCAAATCATGCTTTATCTTTATTTTTAATTTAAGTCTAGAATCAATATTTCTAATGTTATGTAAAAACGTCAATTTGTCATATTGAAAATTTCATTGTTTTATTATTTCACAAGCAAACGGCTTGATTTTTTTTATGGCTACCACAATGTTTGCCAAATCAGTGTATTTTAACTAATTGTATGTATTTTAATGATGAATGGGATAGGGGCCGCTTCACAGCCCAGGTATTCAGTTTATTTAAATAAATAAAGAAAGAAGTTAAATATTATTGCTTAACTTGTACCCTTAATGCACCATGTAAGAGTAGTTAAACTATCTCATTTTGTTCAAAAATAGGCTTTATTGTTTTATTGAAATTACATATATTTGCAGACTTGTGTGCTCAATTTTTAGGCTTATAAGCCTTTGTCAAATAGAAAGACACATAGAACAATTCAGAGAAGGGTATCGCGAAGAATACATCCAGGGTTGCGGCGGGATTCGAGCCCGGTACCTCCACGCTTTGCACAAGTTTGCCGGGCGATACAGCTCGCCCAGGGAGGCCCCTTAAAAATAGACTAAAAATATTGCAGGGATGCCACTGACGAAAGAAAAAGAAAAGTGGTGACTGATAAAAAGCGAAAATCTGTTAAGATATAGTTTAAAATTAATAAGTTTTTCCAGCATATTTCTTTTAACTTAATTTTAAGAGTTAAGGGCAGAGAATGTTTTCGTTTAAAATTAGAATAATTTGATATGTAAGTCAAAATGGTAGATATTGAATAATTAAATAGTATTAATACATTAAAATGAATTGATTTTTTTGTTTATATGTATTATCTTTTTATTTTGACAATTTATCTTTTAATATATTCTTGATATTTTATTTTTTATAAACATTATGCAAAATTTTTGTTTTCAATCAATGTATGCAATTAAAATAATAATTCAAAAAGTAATTAAAATCCTGAAGTGATATTAAGAGTTACAAATTTACAATCAAGGGGATTTAGGAGATTTGTGAAGATATGAGAGTGTGCTCATCAATAAAGCAACTTTTTGAAAAATCAAACATTTGTGAGACTACGATAAAACTAATTTTTATCGTAAAAAGCACACAAAAAGAGAAGAAATCTTAACATTGAACTAAAAATTGCATTTTATTTGTATAGAGAGAAATGGGTCAAAATCTAAAATATTCTAAAAGTATTTCACGAATCAGACAGAGGAAAAAATGTTTTTGAAGGTCGAGGTTTATTTTATCCACGATTTTGGCATCACCTGGACATCAGTCATGACCGCCGCTCATTCTGTTATTCTCTTTTTCTATCCTGTTACTCATATCACGTACTCGAGTACGGGTACAGTGAAACATTAATGCAGCTGGGTAAATAGAATGCTTGCGTAGTGCTCTGTCATTGAGACTATTTCAATGGTATTAAAGAGAGCACAAAAAAATGGCAAATAAGAATTCGAAACGGAAATAAATCCGCTCCGTGAATGAATTTTTAGATGAAGATATGTTTTTCTGAAATATTTTACAAATAAACGTACCCTATTAACACGTTGAATGCCATGGGGGTCACCGGTGACCGGCATTGAGTTTGTTCGCAGATCCACGGGGTCACCGGTGAAGCCAAGATTAATAGAAACACCATACCTGCCAACTTTTACGCATTTGGCGTAAAATTTTATTTCTATCTTTAAAGTGGTAGTAAAATGTATGCTTTTATTACATTTATAAACTTAATTTTTAATCTTTTTGACCACCACTATTTTTAATATAATTAAGCATATATATAAATATGTAATACTGACTTTGAAGTATGTATAAGCTTTTCCAAAATACAGTTTATATTTCTGCCTAAAATTGTAATTTAAATTCCATTTTACTACCACTGGGGAAAATCATCCTCGAAAGGATTAAAAGTTGGCAGGTATGAAACACATAATTCGAGTAAATTTTTAATATTTTTTTATTATTATAGTTACTAAAATGGCTTGAGGAAACTAATGAAATATAGAACACACAAAAATGGTTTTATTTATATGCACAGAGATGCCAACTTGCTCCGGACAGCGAATAAGTATTTTCAAGGGGTAGTTTATCAATTGTGATCCTTGGTTTCATACATTCAATTTAGTGGATTTTTATCCACCACTCTTTCTAAACAATTCGTAGGCTTATACAATTCACCACTTTTTTCAGAAAAGTCATGCTAAACCTTTTAAAAAACTAGCAAAATCTGTCAAATATTTGCGAATTTAGTTTGTAGTTATTTACCGTTATGGCCATACAGTCAAGCCATGTAAAATTAGAGTGGCATTCAACGTGTTAATGATACGCGAAGTTTAAGTTATTTTTAGTTTAGTTAATTTTAGTTTGAACTATTTTTCCACCCCAGCATATCAACCGTATTTCAGACTCTTTTTTTTGATACTCTGTCTTTCAGTGAGTTGGCGAACATGTCCCTTATACTGGTAGTTTTACTTATTAATTCACTTCTTCTTCTTCATAAGCGCAACAGCCTTTCACAGGCCAAGGCTGACTCGCAGATTTTCCTCCATCTGGTCCTGTCCGGTGCGACGGCCCGCCATCGGTTGACTCCCAATAGCTTGAGGTCCTTTTCAACGTCGTCTATCCATCTTGTAGGTGATCGTCCCCTACGTCTCGTCCCTTCAATTGTGGAAAAAGTCACTTTTTTGGCAGGGACGGCATCAGAATTTCTGAAGAGGTGGCCCAGCCACCTAAATTAATTCACTACCAATTTATAAAAACTTTTGCAAGAAGTAAATCTGTTGCCCTCTCTATTTATTTGCCGATTTTTCTTCGACAAAGCAAAAAAATGCCATGCAGCTAATCTTAACTAGATATTTAACTTTGAAAACTACGAAAAAAAATAATAAATAAAATATAGACCAAAAGCCGCTCACTTTACATCCAACGTCTCATATTACAATCATCCAAATAAATATTGACTACAATATTGAAAGCTTCATCAAGAATTTCCCCACGCTGACCATCAACCAGCATCCGAAACTGAAGTCACACATAGTTTAGAGCAAGCTGCTTCGTTTTATTTTCATTGTTATTATTTATTCAAGCAAAGTGCTTTAATCCCCCTGACAGCTACCACATAGACTGCTAACCTCAATGAACTCATACAATGACAAATACTGCATGATGAATGGGATAGGGGCAGCTTCGCAGCCCAGGAGCCCTGATCGAAATACAAGTCAAGTCTAGTTATTAATGGATTGAGAATCTTTAGAAATAATTAGTTGCAATTCTAAGGGCTGAAGGTAAGACAAAAAAAAACTTGGTAGTAATTGAATTTCCTTTCTAATTGTTTTCGTGAATAAAAAAATAAGCCCTTATAATTTTTCTATTTTTATCAACAACAAAATCGTCACTATTGCCCCTCACTCGGGTAAAAATATAGCCCTTTTTCTATGTTAATGTTTTTTTTTTTTTTTTTTTTTTTTTTTAAGTCAGGGATATTTTAATTTTCCCGAAGATGAGTTGTAATGAAATAATTTCCTTACCAGTTATTGCTCTTTTCCGTACTTGTAGTCTTATTATAAACTTTCAGCCTTGCTTCTTTATACCTGTTAAAAATTAACCATCCCATAAACTTTTTATTTTTCAAAAAAAAATAAGTACTAGTAATTTAAATATTTCGATCGTCTTATTTATCTCAGAAATGCAAAGGCCAAAATATATAGGAATAACATAAATATCTGTCATATAATTTAAAGCTACGCAACTGCGATGTTATAAAACTCATGTGATGGTTAACATTAGAAAATAGTATTATACTTTTAAATGGTCACAGCTTCATATGGTTTCTGGTCTAATCAACCACTATCATTAATATTTAAAGATGGCTTTAAATAGAAATGAAACATTTGTTTTACCGCTGCTAACCTTTTTATGTAAAGAAACTGAGCGCTTATCGAATCATGGGTGAAAGCCCTTATATAGCAAGACGGAAAAGAGAGAAACCTGGTACGTAAAACATTTCATTCCAGCACTTTTTTCGAAAAAAATGAAATATCTGTAACTATCAAGATTTCTTTTATAATTCTGGCATACATATAAAACTGCTTCTTTTCCAAGATAAAGTAGATATTGTTGAAAAATTTAAAAAAAGAATAAGTAAACTCCTCCCCAAAACTAGCTATAACTGAAATGGTTTTACTACCAGCCTTTCCTCTTTTCCGTCTCGCTTTCACCCCTGTATCGAATAAACTATTGTAGGACTGCCAACTACTATGCTTTTTGCGAAATATTTTATAGAGTTATAAACAAAAAATAATTCCCAGAATATTTTTTTAATCCTGCAAAATGTTTCACCACGAGAAAATAGATACAAAGTGGACATTGATATAAACTTTTGAATCATTTACTTAAAATGGTGGGGCAAATAATTATAAATGAAATTTATAAAACAAAAAAAAAGCAATAAAAACACAAATATTAGCTACCATTCGAAGAAATTTTGTCCAAAGCGTAAAAAACTGGCAACCCTACTTTTGAAACTCAGAGTAAAGTTGGAAAAAAAATGTCTTTAATTTTTATTAACATTAGAAGGACTGAAACTTAGTATATTCCTATGTTGCCCAAAAGCAGTTAAAATGACTATATTGTGAAAGAGTAACTAATGTGTGAAGAAATTTGTTTAATTAATTTTCTATATTATTTGCAGCTATATAACAAGTTATTAGTAAATATTAACAATAAGAAAATTTACTTCACTTGGGGAGAAAAAAAATTTATGTATTATTGTTTGCAAATTTTTTGCAAATGAAAAAGCAGTTAAAATGACTTCCTTGGGCAATTTAGTGTTAAACAAAAGAAATTCTTGACAGAAAAAAATAATTGTCAAAAAATAAAAATTTTCAAATTTCAAGTATTAATAATTTTGGTTTGAAAAATATCCCCCGTAGAAGTGCTTTCGGGCAGGTTATTACAACAGACAAACGTAATTAAAAATGAAATTATCAATCATAAATATCAGGAGTTATTTTTCAATGTTTAACTCCAACGTAAGAATAATTTTTTTTTTTTGCGCAATAAAACATCAGATAACATATAAGTTATGACTGTTGTCAAATTTGCAAACTAGTTTACAAAAACGTAATACATCCAGAGATTATCGCAGTAAAGAATGAATGGGTTATCTAAAGTAAAATTACAACAAATGATAAGCTATCTTATTTACAGCATCTGATGTGCCTCCTGCCACCTGTCATTTATCAAAGCTTTTATCAGCTGTCGGTACACTCCAGCAAATAAAAAGAGATGTCTTTGATTTTGATGTCTTCTTTTCAAGTATGGCGTTCACATTATCATACTCATATAATTTATCTGCGATTTACTAGGAGGATGGTAATAATGATTACCCGTATTTGAAATCATAACACAGCAGGAAGTTATTAATCTAGTTAGCATTCATACAATTATGCTGGCTTTAGTATCATGAATAGCATAACTGAACGAATTCTTTCGAATATTGTATTTTTCAGTTTTGAAAAGGTAGAAGACTTAATGCTTTTACCTTTCAGAGCTTGAATTTATAAATTTAATTTAAATTGTTTTTGACAAATAAATAAATTATAAGTATGAATAATCATAGGATCACTCATACTCATATGTGTTGGTTATCTTAGCATCAGCCCCGCTAGGGGCTCCAACTAATTCATCTGAGTCATAGGATCAGCAGCGATGCCAACTTGTTACGAACAGCGAAAAAAATATTTTTGAGTGGTAGACTTTTAATGTACGATACTTGGTTTAGTAAATTCGGTTTACAAGGTTTTTACTCACCACTGCTTCTAAATAATTCAAAGGTTTATGAGATACGCCTCTTTATAACAGCTAAACCGTGTTGAGCATTCTAAAAAACCGGCAAAATTAGTGAAATATCTTCAAATTTTTGTTTATAATTGTCTAATTATTTTTAAAATGTTTTGTCTTGTCCGAAGCATTTGGCATCGCTGGATAAGTTTAACTACAATTAGGGGCGACGAATAATTAGCGAGTCTTTCGTAAATTTCTTGACCAGTTGGAATTCCATTTATCTAAATTCCTAAATAAGAGGAAACGACCAATTTAAAACTTGTAGTAAAATTTGATTAAATTTGCTTGATTTTTTTAAAAATTATTATTTAGTTGATTAGTTACCAAATCAAATTTGATACGTACCTATATTGTAATTTATATGATGTGGTAGTTTTCAATACATTATCTCTATTTGCATTTTGAAAACTCCTTAAAAACTTTTTACGATTGAATAATTAAAAAAATAATATACATGAATCGAGTTTCTACCACTTTTTACATTTTAAGTCTCCTTAGACATTCCTGCTCTTAAAAATATTATTATTAAGGCCCGGATTTTGAAGACACTTGCATTTTTTTGCATTTTTCGAAATTTTTTGTCCTTTAGAGCATTTTTTTAGATTTATAGGGCATTTTTCTTTAAATTTTGATGCGTATTTTGCATTTTAGAGCATTTTTTAAGTTTTTTGTAAATTTTTCCAATTTTTAACAATTTTTATTATTACACAGGCTTCCAAACAATGAAGAAAATCTCTAGGATATTAACAGGGAAAGCAAAATCTTTTCAAATTGAAGAAGAATTGTCAGTAAGTGAGACCGTCTTTTTCAAGTAAGCACCAATAACATAGTAGACGTTGAAAGAGCTCCTTCAAGTATGAAAATTTACTTACAGACATGAAACGCTCGTTTATATTTCAAATTATCAAGAAACATTTAATAACCCAATGTAATTCTGACATTTAGTAATATTAGGAGGTGGAAGTTATTATATTCATTAAAGTTTCTATACAAAATGAAAATGCTTTGGTGTCAATATATTTCCCTTTTTTTGTTATTTTAGGATATAAGACATATTTTTCAAACTTTAATGAAAGTAGAATAAGTATTGCATTGCTTTATATTTTTTAAATGACTCGCAATAATTTTAAAGAGTAAAACATTGTTTTAGTTCAATATTTTTACTATATTTAAGGCATTTTAAGCACAATTTTCGCATTTTAAGGGCATTTTTTGCACTTTTTAGGGGCATTAGGTGAGATTTTTTAGGTCATCAAATTCCGGGCTCTAATTATTATCCTTACAGAAATATATTAATATATTCGTAAATTAGCATAACAGGTGTCATTACCACTTTTTCCAGTATAGTACATTTCATATTAAAATAAGCAAAAAAGTACTTTTTTAAAAAGTATGGTACTTTATTAATGAGTAGCTTCCTAAATTAAGTGGATATATTCTTATGTCAACTTCTACCTAAAGAATGAAAAAGAAATCCTAATTCTATGTTTTCTGATCAAAATTAGAAGCTTTAAATTACTTTGGGCATGCATACTTTGTTCCGTAAAGATAAAAATTAAAGAAGAAACAATTGTGTACAAACAGTTTTCCTGTTTTCAGAGGAAAGGAACAGGCAAAAATATTCTTCTCAGCGGCTTTGGTGAGTTAAATATTTTTTAAAACTCATGGGAACGCCGGATTAATGTTTAGAAAATGTATGATTTTCTTGTTGTGTACTAAGTACTTCCAGGAAAAAATCTGTTGGGCTTATATTTTTAGACTATCACTCACTTTAAAGTATCACGTTGGAAATTTCAGATCAAAATATACGCATTCATATTGTAAATATTACTATGGTGAGCCCAAATATCTTCGTTTTTCACAGTAAATTTACAGAAGGAAGAATTAAGCAACCAAGACATGTAAAGCATGGGTGAAAGCCCTTATATAGCAAGACGGAAAAGAGAAAAACCTGGTACGTAAAACATTTCATTCCAGCATTTTTTTCGAAAAAAATGAAATATCTGTAACTATCAAGATTTCTTTTATAATTCTGGCATATATATAAAACTGCTTCTTTTCCAAGATAAAGTAGATATTGTTGAAAAATTTAAAAAAAGAATAAGTAAACTCCTCCCCAAAACTAGCTATAACTGAAATGGTTTTACTACCAGCCTTTCCTCTTTTCCGTCTCGCTTTCACCCCTGATGTAAAGCCTTTAATATCGTATCATGTTTAGTTTAACATAACGTCTGTTATTTTGAAAATGCTCTTGTCTGTTATTTCTAATTTCTTCCTTTTTACGTAAGGGAAGATTTTATTTAATATTAAAAAGCTTTTATATTTTCGTTGAAAGGTACTAATCATTTCACGAAAGCCTTGAAAAAATTTATAATTATTCTCGATTTTTTTTAAAAAATAAATTAAATAAGTGCGAAAAGTTCATTTGCTTATTCATTCATTGCATCTGGAAGTTGTTTCATTTCTTAATAAATTAATTTTTATCCGTTATTAAACACGCAAGCGTATTGAACACATATAGTTAAATAAAAAAATTATTTACTTTCGTTTTTTCCCGTGACACTTAAGAAATTTTATAAATATTTATATGATAATATTTGCATATATCTAAATGAGCGCAGCGAACTAGTGAAAAGACATTTTCTGAGTGCTTAAACAACGCCTCCTATAACTGAAAGCCTCCACAGGGTTTCTTGTAGGTAGTCCGATCAAACCATATTGAATGCAAACCAATTTACGAAAGAGCCATGTAGTAAAAACTCTAGTAAAAATAAGAAAGTGGTATCAAATATATGTGTATAAATTTGTTTAATTTATGAGTATTATTGGTTTGTCTTATTTACTTGTCAACCACTACAGATTCAATTCTCAAATGCATATGATAAATTTCTTTTAATTACTTTAAAAATAGAATTTGGATTCTTGCGCACCACTGGTTCACTTTTTAAATAGTCTGCGCAGACTATTGATAAGAAACCGTGTGGAGGCTTAAACCGGGCTACTGTTCTCAAATATATAAGATAAATTTTGCCAAATTACTTTAAAAAAAGTAAATGGGTTCATGCGCACAACTAGTTCATTTTTTAAATAATCTGCACAGACTACTTATAAAAAACCGTGTGGAGGCTTCTTGATGTAGGAGATGATGGTACTTGGAGACCATTTTCTTAGAGCTGAAGAAGTAAGTTCACCTAAAGCGTTATCAATCTAAAAACTACGTTCTCAAGGGTAAGGAAATGTACTTATCATTAGAGTGCACTTAAACAGAGACAGAGTTGATCTGCTACAGAGATTAGTTTTGTTTATAAATATTTCGGGGATCATTGCATAAAAAAAAACAGAACACTTCATTAACTGTTACATGCAGGTTTTTTCTCAAACTGTTGTCAAGATAAACATGATTTTTGAAGGGGAAAAAAATTGAAGATACTATTTATAGTAAAATCTGAACATTGCCTTAATTGTAAGCTTATACGGCTGGATGGAGGATATTTTTTTTTTTCACTTTTAACGTTATGTTATTTCTTTCAAATGTTATATCTTTCTCTATTGTTATATTACATCTATTAATGTTATATCTATAAACATATTGTATCTACTTGTATAAATGTTATATCTATTAATCTTATATCATAATGTTATATTATTTTTTTAATGCTATATTATATCTTTCAAATATTCATTTTAGATTACAAATCAAAATAAAGGTATTTATCTGTTTATTTATTTATTTATATTTTGCAAACGACCAAAATCTGAAGAAATGAAATATTATTAGATACATATAATATATATTAGATAAATTTAATAGTGTTATTTGTTTTTATTGTTGATATGTAACAAATTATTAGATAAAATTAATATTTAAGTGATAAATTTTAAAAATAAATAAATAAATGAAATGAAATACGTACACATTTTCCAAATGAGGATATGGTATACTTTGTGCAACACATAAATGAACCACAACAAAGTAAATAAAGCAGAAATAAAGGTACAATAATGAGCAAATTAACATGCACTTTTCTGTACCCATACACATTCTGCTTTTTTGTGTTTCATTCACGTTGTTTTTATTTAATTTACGAATACTTTTTGCAAATCTTGTACGCCAGTTATTTCTTATAAACAAGTTCAAAAATATCGATATACAACAATATTTATATTAATAAGAGAAAGGATTCGTGCATGTGGTCCCTCTTATATAACCCCAGAAGCTTTTGTGATCCTGAAATTTGGACAGCAGATGAAAAGATGAGTTTTTGTCCCCGATTTAAAAAGTCGTTCATAAATTTCTATTAGATCATGCGGGAAATCCGTTTGCAAAATTAGTTTTTATCTTTGGTTTAGCGTTAGTCATAGTTTCATTCCTATTATTTTTTCAATATTTTAATGATAAAATCAGTGATATTTGCTTGCTTGCAACTAAATTTAATTCAAAAAGACAGTTTATTTCACGTGATTAATAATTTAATTGTATTGTATTCGTTAAGTCAAATAAACTCAAAGATTAACTTGATCGTGTTAGCATATGCAGACTTTAATTATGAATAAACATTGAAATGAAGCTAGGAATAAATAATTAAATATAAAACTAGATAAAAGAGAAGCTATAAAATTAGAAACTTGACGTTACATTTTGTCAAGTTTTGCTATTTTTTAAATAAACCTTTTTTGCTTACAATTGTAATTTAAAATTTATTCAGGTTGGTTTGTTTTTTTTCCAAATTGATTCATGAGCACATAAACATTACGCCAACACTAAAATAATTAGACTTAACGAATGCAACACAATTCATTAATTCTGTTGTATTCGTTATGTCAAATAAGCGCAATGATTGATGTGAATGTGGTAGCATATATGGGCTTATGAATTAGGAATAAATAAATATAAAATTAGATAATTTAAAGAGAAATTTTAAAATTAGAAACATGATATTATATTTAGTCAAAATTTGTTAAAATTTTTTAGTAAATATTGAATTTTATTTACAAATAATTAGACTTAAGGAATACAACACAATTTAATTCTGTTGTATTCGTTATGTCAAATAAGGGCAATGATTAATGTGAATGTGGTAGCATATATGAGCTTCTACTATGAATAAACTAAGAAGTGAAACTAATAAAAAATAAATATAAAATTTAATAACTAAAAGAGAAACTTTGAAAATAGAAACTTGACATTACATTTAGTCGAAATTTACAAAAAATTTTTTTTAATAAATATAAATTTCTATTTACAAATATAATTTAAACCAGATTCATGATTTTTGTCCCAATTCAAGAACGCATAAAAATTACACAAGTGCGAAAATAATTAGAGAGTTTAAACTTTATTTGTCCCCATTGTAATAAAATTATCTGGCAATTGCAATTTCCTTCGGGGGAAAAAAAATCCCACTACTATTTTAGAAACGTGTTTTTGACAAATATTATTATATTTCTGAGTTGATGTATGTATTCATATGTTCGCCAACAACAAAATTTTGATTGACCTTCGATAAAAAATCTATCACAACAGCGATGCAATCTCACGACACTGATAATCAATCTCTGTTTCCTGCTCAAAATAAGTATAATTCAATTTTCGGACTACCGCAAAGTATGTCGCATCAAACAGTAGATTTCGTTACTGAGTTGATTAGTGTTTGTTTTTCTATGGATTTGACAGATGATAGGCTTTAAAGATTATCTTTCTGTAATTCAGAACTTGCTGAACTAGCACTTAGATATGGGATTTCAAATCAACAGAACAAACCAAAACAACGTGAAAAAAAAAGAAAGAAAAAAAAATGTCGTGAAATTGCTCCCAATTCGAGGTCAATTTTTTATTTTATTCAACGCTTCCTACAACTGAAAGCCCCCACACAGTTTTTTATAGGTAGTCCGACCAGACCACTGTAAACTAGTCTACGAAAGAACCCTTTAATACAAAATGTAGTAAAAATAAGAAAGTGGTAGCAAATATATGTCTAAAAATTTCTTTAATTTATGAATATGATAGGTTTATCTAATTTACTTGTATATATATCACTACAGCATACCTGCCAACTTTTACGCATTTGGCGTAAAATTTTATTTTTATATTTAAAGTGGTAGTAAATATATACTATTTTTTCTTTTATAAACTTAATTTTTAAATAATTTTGATCACCACTATTCTTAAAAAAATTAAGCATATAATATTAATATGTGTTACCAATATTGTCGTCATTTTAAGCATTTTCAAATGCCACGTATCTTTTTGCTTAAAATTGAAATGTTAGTTACATATTATTACCACTGGGAAAAACCATTATGGAAGGGATTAAAAGTTGGCAGTTATGCTACAGATTCAACTCTCAAATATATTAGAAAAAATTTCTCTCGGTCACTTTTAAAATAGAATTTAGGTTTCTGCGTACTACTGGTTCACTTTTTTAACTAGTCTGTGCAGATTACTGATGTCGGAGGTGATGTCTTATTCGAGAGTAGAAATATAGTTACTTCGTTGTTAGCATTTATTTCGAAAAATTGAGACGTTCGTAGACGGTAACAGCCTTGTCAACTGTTATATCGTTATGATTTTAAATATATATATTGAATGAAATAAATAAAAACATAAAAGAGTGATCGTAATAGTGAAATGTTGTTCAAATCAATTACCTGATCCTTCGTTCCAGAAGGATCTCCAGGATCGTGTGGTCTAATGGTGCTACTTGGATTTGAAACATTTAAGAGTTCTTTTAGGAAATTTTAAGGAACTTTATTTCTTCTTCTCATGACTGATTCTTAGATGCTGGTGGCTCCGGACAGGTGGTGTTAACACATACGGGATCTCGTGGGGAAAACTCACATCTTAGACAAAAAGGATAATTTTCATTTTGAATGAAGATGGATTCCAGTTCATCAACAAATTATCTGAGTCGTGCCGCATGCACACTTGGACAGTAGAACTTCAGGAACACGTGTCAAACTTCATTGTTTTATCTTAATGGAACGTGATAGTGTCTTGAAATTATTTTTGTTAAATTTTTGCCTTAATAAATCTCCATAGTTATTTCTTGTAAAAAGGGACAAATGTTGAGCAGAAAGGCAAGAGCCTTGAAGCTATCATAAAAATGAGAGCGATACTTCTCTCTCACGGTGGCTTCCTCGACTGCCGCCAAGAAGGCACGCGGAAAAGCGATAAAAACGATATACGGTTAAAGTTAGGGTAGGGTTAATCGATACGAAAAAAAGAGTCAAACAAGTTAAATGAAGTAAAAGGCTATTGCGGTTAAAAGAACGAAAACTGAAAAAACTATTGAGGAGTAGAAAAACAACGCACGTGTGATGTAGCAACATCACACTATCCCCCTTAGGAAGAGAGAAAAAACTTACATGGCATGATAAAAATGATAAAAACAATTACTTAAAGTGGGTGAGGACCGCAAGGAGCCAACAACATCTCTTGAACCTGCCAAAACAAAAAATACAAAAGACAGTATTGTTGATAAAACAGAACATAGTAACAAAATATCAAACACAAATGAATATGTAGTTCTTGGATATACATAAAACCTGAGTTCCATATCACATGCAAATTATCACATTAAAATATAAAATTACCAAAATTAATTTTCAAAAATTAATTGTCAAATCCATATTTACGAATATCTGTTACTTAACCTACCTAAAATAAGCATGTACATCTCAGCTTTTTTTTTTTTTTGTGTGTGTGTGTGGTGTTACATAAAACTGTAGAAAGCTGCATAAAACTACTTGATCATTTCATTCATTCAACCAATAGCAAAAACACTATCCTAATATGCTTATTCTACCTTTTTTTTAAAATTTAAGTAACAGAATGCTGTGCGTCAAATAACATGTTTACATATATACAAAAGGAAAAAGAAAATGTGCATGCATATCAACACATCATGCTTATCACATTTTATAACATATATCATGTTAGAGAAAATTTAGTTATAATAGTAACATATTGTACATTTGAAATGTTGGGTGGTGGACAGTTTGCCTACTCGAATCAAACATGTATATATTAAATTTTTAAACAGTTTGTAAGTATATATATAAATACAATTTAAAAGATATTATCACAAGTTCAACATACCAAACTGAATTGAAATGAGAAAAAAACTCAAAAATATGATACTATTCTGATACATTTAGAAAACTCTAAGGTATAAATATTTAAAATCTAAATTGAACAATAATTTAAAGGAAAGTACAATTACTTAAAATTTACATTACATAATAATCTAAAGATTAGGTCTAGTGAACATTAACTTAACCATAAAATAAACACTACAAAAGCCCTTCAGCTGGAGAAACCGATCGTATTTTCTCCAACAAAAAACTACTCAATCAAAAGAAAGTATGCCAGCATAGTCTCCTTAGAATGAGGCAGTAAAAATTTTGACAGGTAAAGCTAAGTCAAGAGAACCAATTACTTTTGTCTAGATCTTAAAGAATAATGATAAGGAGCAGTGCTTATAGCAGGTTTTTGATCTGATACAACTAAATGAGGAAGTCTTGGTAAACAAGTCCTCAAACGGCTAATATTAACTTTAAAAGCATCTTGCAATGGGGAATTAAATCTTTTAATTGAGACATTGATGTCATTATGAATTTCAGTTATAATAAATGGGCCTAAAAATTTTGGCTTAAAAGTACTTCCAGAATGTAAGTACACAATATCTTTAACATTAAATATCCTATGTTTTGCTTTCTTAAGTTGAATCTCATTTTGCTTTTGTTGTTGTTTTTCTAAATTATCATAAGTTTCTTTATATATAATATTCAAATCATCTAAAAGATTTTTGACATATTGGGTCTTATCTAATTGCTGTGGTTGAATTTTAGGGTCAAAGGTATCAAAAATTAAGCTTAATTCTCGTCCAAAATGCAAAAGATTAGGAGTAAAATTGCTGGATGGATGCACAATACCATTATACAAATTTTGATGAATTAATATCGAATTTTTAAATGACACACCTGCTTCGTTTAAGGTAATTAAAGATGTTTTAATAGACTGATTAATTCTTTCAGTCGCTCCATTACATTTTGGATTTTTGGGAGTAGTATGGGCTAAATGAATACCAAGTGCCTTATTTACACAATGAAAAACTTCACAGTTGAACTGTGTTCCTAAATCTGATAACACCATAGCAGGTCTACCATTGTTGGCAATATAATCAATCAAATGTTGAGAGACACTCTCAGCTGTTAAACTGTTCAATGGATATAATTTTACAAATTTAGAGAAATGGTCCAAAATAGTGAATACATATCCACAGTTTTTAATGGGGCCAACTATATCAATTGATATGAATTCATTGGGTACCCTAGGAATAGGTAAAGATTTAAAAGGCGGTTGGGGTATACTATAATTTTTGGTACGTAAACATACATCACATGAAAGAACAAAATTTTTAGTGTCTCTATAGATATTTTTCCAGAAATATTTATTAGTTAAAAGTTCATATGTCTTTTTCAGACCAAGATGAGTAATGTGAGAAATTTTTAGTACCTTGGCTTGTAAACATTGAGGCACTACTATACATTGAGATAAATTTTTATCATTATGAACATGCATCAATAACTTAGTATCTGAATCAATAATAAAATCTTTAGTTTTTTTAGCATTAGTTAATGAAGGTGAGTTAATCATATCAACAATTTCTAAAATATTTGGATCCTTTTGTTGTTCACTATAAAAGGTGGTTAAAGAAATTTCATTATCAGGGTCAGAATTTTGAATAGAATTTACAATTTGATCATCAACATTAGTATCAACAAAAGGTAAAATTAACTCATTTTCTGAGACTGGATTAAGAGCAGGGGTGTAATGGTCAGGGTCTTGACTTCTACTAAAGTAATCGGCTAATTGATTCTTTGGACCAGCTATATATTTTACTTCATATGTGAATTCTGACAACTGTAGAAGCCAACGAGTTATAATGTCAGCAGGGGATGTTACCTTTTTATAGTGAATTAATGGTTTGGAATCAGTGAGGATAGTAAACTTTTTATATGCCAAATAGTGTTTAAATGCCATTACTGATCTATAAATAGCATATAGCTCAAGTTTTATGGGGGGATAATTACGTTCTGATTGGGATAAACCTTTACTAAAGTAAGATATGGGTTTAAGTTGACCATCAAATTCTTGCATTAAAACACCTGAAATAGCAGTACCACTGGCATCAGTATTAAGGATGAACTGCTTATCCCATTGGGGAAGATGTACAAAAGGCTCAGAGAAAAAGATATTTTGTAATTGATTAAAGGCATTTTGATGCTCTTCTCTCCACTGAAATTTTGAGTTTTTAAGAGTTAATTGAATTAGCACACTAGTGAGTTGAGCATAATTGGGAATCAGGTGACGGTAAAAACCACAAACACCAAGAAACCTTTTGACATGTTGAGAAGTTTTAGGGGGCTTAAATTGAGTTATTTTTGCTATATTAGTATTGATAGGTTTAATGACATTTTGACTTAAATTAAAACCCAAATAATTGACCTCAGTTTTGACAAAGTTACATTTTTGAGGAGAAAAGGTCATATTATACTTAATAAAAATTTTTAAGACAGCAGTAATTTTATCTAACATCTCATCAAATGAGTTAGCACCTATTATTACATCATCCTGATAAGAATATATTCCCTCAATACCTATGTTTTTCAATTCATCTATTATTAAGTCCATTAAAACTTGAAAAATACTAGCTGCTGTTTTCAGACCAAACACCAGGCGTTTGTAGGCAAACGTACCAAATGGTGTTGTGAATGTTAGTATGTCTTGTAGGTTTTCAGGTAGTGAAATTTGATGATAGGCTAGAGGCATGTCAAGAACACTATACATCTGATATTGTGAAATTTCATTAATTAAAACAGGTATTCGAGGTAAAGGATAAGTTGATGACTCAACGATTGAATTAAGTAAGCGAAGGTCCATGGCAAGTCTAAATTTTACAGGGGCATTTGGATTTTTAGGGTCTGGGCGCTTCTTTACTAAAATTAGAGGACAACTCCAATCGCTTATATTTCTTTTTATTATGCCAGCCTCTTGTAATTCCAACAATTCCTGTTTAACCTGGCCCTGTATGGCATAAGGGATTTGAAATGGTTGTGTTTTTATTGGATTATTAGACCTGAAAGAAATTTTAGGGATGACATGGTCAGTATGACCCAAGGTTTTAACCGATTTAGAAAAAGCAGTAGAGTGGGACATTAAAACAGTAAGTAATTTTTGTTTGTTATTAGGATTCAAATGAGAGAGATCAAAATCATTTTCAATAAGTTGTTCTTTTCTTAATGTCAAAATATCAGATGAAGGAGTAATTAAATTTACATAGTCAGTTAAATTTTCCTCAGTAAGTTCTTGAACATTTTGTTCAGAATGTTCCTCTAATTCAGGGTTAAACTGAATTTTTCCTATACAAGTATTTTTGTTTATATGCAAAGTGACATCAGAATTATTTTTAATTACTGTGGTAAAATTAGCACTATCAAAAGTGTGCAAAGAAGCAAAAATTTCAATTTCAGGTTTCTTAATTAGGGGTTCAAACAGAAAAATATCACCTTGTTTACAATTATCATTCTTAATAATAAGATTAATTTGAGTAGACTCATTGGGTTCCAATAGTACTTTCTGTCTAAGAAAACAATTACTTTCACAATGCATAATATTATTACAATTAACAACATCTTTAGAAATTAAAGGTACTTTAAAATTTTGAAATTCAGCAACATTATCTGACGGACAAATTTTTACATTATTTTTACTCAAAAAATCATAACCAATTATTGCTTGAAAAGCATCGTGTTGAAAGTGTGATATATAAAATGGAGATTTGAAATTATTTTTCTCAATTTTAAATGAGATTTCTGAACAAAATAAAAAATTTAAATTGGAATTAATAGTCTTAATCTGCACATTAGAAGACAGAAGTCTAGTTTTAGTATTACATTTTATGATATCATAAGTTGTTTTTGACATTAAGCAAATACTGGAACCACTATCGAGCAAGCATTTTACAAGATTGTTACCAAATTTAACATGAATCAATGGAATATTATTATTATTAAAGGCATTATTTGAGTAAGCAATATTTAAATTATGTTCATCATTAGAAACATATGAAAACAGTCCATTTTTATGCATAACAGTATCACTGCCATCGATATGCACTGATTTGTTTACATTTGAATAAACAGTCTGACTATCAGACTTACTCAACATATTATCACATATATTATCATCATTACATTTGTTATTTGGTAGAGAAATATACTGCTGAGAGGAAACATGTCCACCACCATATTCCCTCACATTTAGTTTAACGATTTTGGTGTTGTTTCACCATTATTAAAATTTGGGGCATATTGATTAAATTGTGGAGGTCCAAAAGGATTTAAATTAGGTTGATAATTATCATGATTCTGAGGTATAAAATTTTGAGTAGGATTGAATTGACTAACATTGGGATTAAGATTAGAAAAACTAGTTTGATTGTGAAAATTTTGCCTCGACATAAAATTTCTATCTCTGAAATTATTGTGAGAAGAAGAAAGTTGGGGCATAGATTGCATTTGGTCGTTAATAAATTTTCTACACATGTTTTGCTTATGACCAGGTTTCTTGCAATAAAAACAAATTATCCTTTTGCCTTTAAATGTATTATTCATTCTGGCAAAATTTATAGTTTCAGAGCCTCCATGTTTAATTAAATCACGAAATTTTGTACACTCTGCCAGTGAGTGGGAATCATTGCAGTATGAGCAGTTTTGAAGCAAATTTATTTTATTATTAAGAGAGTCTATCTGATTTTGTATATGTACTAGATCTTTGTTAACAGGGACTGAACTTAAAATATTATGGGCCTCGGCTTGTAAAATAGTTTGCTGGGCAGTTGATATACTATGGGCTTTATCAATTAAATCTTTAAAGTTATCTGTCTTTTCAAGCATTAGTTTTTCTTTCAAATTCAGAGGCAAAGCATTTATGAGTTGTAGGGATTTTATTTGGTTTAGTGCTTTTGGATCCGTAACTGAATTATAAGTTTTAGCTACTAGGGTGCTTATTCTATGACCAAAATTTTTGATACTCTCGCCTGGCAATAACTGAATATTATTCAGAGTTAATAAATTAGTAGAGGGGCTATCATCATTTGAAAAGAAAGACTTAATTAGGATAATTGCTTCATCAAATTTTACATTTCTGAATTCGGGGGATGTTTGGAAGTATTGTCTAGCATTTCCTGTTAATTTAGATTTTAAAAACAGAAGAGCGATCTCATCTGACCAGCCATTAAGTTTTTTTAGATCACAGAGCTGTTCCAAAAACCACTCCGGAGACTCGTCTCCACTGTAATTTTGAATCGAAATATTGATCTTTTCAGCCATTTCGTAATTTTTGGCTCGTGTAATAATATTTGCAATTTCAATCATAAAACATTATAAAATGATCATCAATTAAATAAAATATAAAAAATGCATTTCCATTTCATAAACAAAAAAATCAGCACCATACGGCACCATTAATATGTTATATCGTTATGATTTTAAATATATATATTGAATGAAATAAATAAAAACATAAAAGAGTGATCGTAATAGTGAAATGTTGTTCAAATCAATTACCTGATCCTTCGTTCCAGAAGGATCTCCAGGATCGTGTGGTCTAATGGTGCTACTTGGATTTGAAACATTTAAGAGTTCTTTTAGGAAATTTTAAGGAACTTTATTTCTTCTTCTCATGACTGATTCTTAGATGCTGGTGGCTCCGGACAGGTGGTGTTAACACATACGGGATCTCGTGGGGAAAACTCACATCTTAGACAAAAAGGATAATTTTCATTTTGAATGAAGATGGATTCCAGTTCATCAACAAATTATCTGAGTCGTGCCGCATGCACACTTGGACAGTAGAACTTCAGGAACACGTGTCAAACTTCATTGTTTTATCTTAATGGAACGTGATAGTGTCTTGAAATTATTTTTGTTAAATTTTTGCCTTAATAAATCTCCATAGTTATTTCTTGTAAAAAGGGACAAATGTTGAGCAGAAAGGCAAGAGCCTTGAAGCTATCATAAAAATGAGAGCGATACTTCTCTCTCACGGTGGCTTCCTCGACTGCCGCCAAGAAGGCACGCGGAAAAGCGATAAAAACGATATACGGTTAAAGTTAGGGTAGGGTTAATCGATACGAAAAAAAGAGTCAAACAAGTTAAATGAAGTAAAAGGCTATTGCGGTTAAAAGAACGAAAACTGAAAAAACTATTGAGGAGTAGAAAAACAACGCACGTGTGATGTAGCAACATCACATCAACTGTTCCCGATCCGACGAAATATATTAAAAAACGCTAAAGAACTATAAAAATTTGCAGATGATAGGTTACTTTTGCTAACTTTTTAAGAGAGTCTTGGGGTATTGAGCCTTTGAATTATTTAGAAGCTATTGTGAGTAAAACCCCTATCAATCAAGTTTTCTAAACCAAGAATCATACATCCAAAGACTACACTCGAAAATATTTATCCGCTGTCCGGAGCATGTTGGCATGTCTGTATTATAATATATTCAGGGCTGCCAACCTTCTGTGTTCTTTGGGAAATTTTTTTCTAGTGGTAACTAAGTTTATCTTTTAATAATCTTTGTTTTGTAAACTTATTTTCCACACTTCTACATGTAAATAAATGATTTAAAAGCTCGTATGAAATGTCACTATGTTCGACCGTTCTCTAGGGGAGGCTTTTAAAATGTTTGCAAAGTTACCAACAATTCTGAAATCTCTAGTTTATAATTGTTCACAGCACCTAATAGCGTGTAATGGTGTATGGACTTTAATAAGAAAGTAATAAATTTTGTTTTATTAGCGTATAGTTTAATCACACAGATGCCGGCAAATTACAGCGCTCGTACACACAGAGCATACAGTGGATACCTGCTTTACACGGCCCTCGAAAGAAAAAGGTTTAAGCTTAAGTGATTGTTAATGCAAAGAAATTGCCACTTTTTATACAGAAATTTTTCCCGTTTGGATTACTTTTCATTGTTGACCATTAATGTTTTTATCCGTTACCCATTAACGTTGCGTTTGCAAAACACTATGTAAAGCTAAAGAGTACCGTTTAGAAAAACAGTGGTAAGGAATTAGCGCTTAGGTTAAGATAATAATGGCTATATTTTCCTTACCGCTTACATTTAAAAAATAAGCAAATGCTTGGTTTTTGATCTTAATACGTAATCATTTAATTTATTGACCCGGAAATCGTAGAATACTCTAAATTTTCTGTGTATTTTTCTACAAATAAAGATGTTTACATTAAAATATACTGGTAGATTAATTATATCATTTTTTAAATTTATATTGGTGAAGCAACAACGTTTCGTCTTTTTTTACCAAAACATTTAAATAATATAAGAAAATTACACCATAATTTTAAATTTCTTAGGAGTAATATTTCTTTAAAATTTAAGTGTCAGCCATATTAGAATTTTAGCTCACTAATTAATTCTCCTCTACTTAAAAAAAAAAAAAAAAAAATACACCGCTGCGAGCTGTTGTCCAATCGCAACGTCAATAGGGTTATGGGTACACATTTCGGTGGGGAATTTACTGAAAAAAATTAAAAAATGAAATATTAGTTGGCAGCTTCAAGTTAATGCGCCGACAATACCACCATATTATTGCTTTACATTACAACATTTTTAAAATTTCAAAAGAAAAGCAAAATTCAAATAAAAGAAATAATTTATACATGCTTGCGAAATTAATTTTGAAATAATTTTGTTGGTTTATAATTTTGCATAGAAAAAAAATTGACTGATGGATACATATCAACCGTTATGCATTGAAAGCGATTTCTTAATTTCAGTGTATTCTTCTCATTTTATTTTCAATTCATTCAATTCTTAATTTCAATATTTCATTTCTAAATTTCAGGGTTTTAGTGTTCAAACACAATTTATAATCATGACGAGAATAAAATTTTTATCAATTCATCTGTTACCAGTCTTTTGTATCATCTAAAATTATGAGATTTGTGGAGTATTGTTGTCTGGACATCATAAATTACAGCTTGTTGTCTGACAGTGGGAACTAAGCATTTCATCTACATACTGTGGAGACGAATGAATTAATTTTCTAGAGAATCGTGTTCAGTTCTAGGTCTGTCAACAACTACGCTTTCAACAAAATATTTAATAGAGTGGAAGACATGTAAAAACCAAAGTTTTTAGAATTTTTGGCAATTTTGGCAACATTTTAAAAACCTCATCACTAAAGAACAACAACTGCATGCTGGATATGTTGGGTACCTCGGTATTTGGCGAGTGGCGCCACTAACCGATTCATCTTATACTGGTTTGTTCTATGCTCAAAAGTCATGATGGAATAAGCTTATACTGGTACAAAATTAACGGGGGAGATCCCCAGGGTTAATAGTATATAAGAGTTAAAGAACAGTGGTACTACTATCATTTGTAATATTTTGATATGATACAATCTGACATGAGGAAAGCAGTTACAGGGCTGTATTTAATGTTGTCAACTATTAAGCTGATGTCTTGCAAATGATTGAAATTCGAAGCAGAACAGTTTCAAGCGTCGCTATAGAATTTACTGTTGAGTTCGGCAATGAAGCAGTTAATTTCTTCTATGTCTAGATCCTTTCTTAGCAGTCTGTTGCTGATAGCTCTTGGGGCACCAGTCATGTATCTTAAAAACTTGCCTTCTGTGTATGACAATTTTTTATTTAAATTATCACTGATAGTGGTAAGGGCGGGGCTAGCGTAGGAAAGAATTGGTCGAATGGCTTGTAGGTATATTGTTCTTTTATTTGCCAGGTTTAGCTTTGAATTTTTATTTAAAAGTGCTTTTAACAAAAGAACAACAATAAAGTGGCGTTGCACATGAACTTATAAATAATTCATGTGTAGTGGTGTGGAAAATAATTTTAAATGAAAAAAAAAATAATAATACATTAAAACATAAACTTAGATACCACTGAAATAAATTTTGACAAAAAGCGTATAATGATGACAGTACTGCATTTTTCAAACTAAAAATTATTTGTTTCAACAAATCTGATTATCTTTATGTACTCCATAAAGAAGCACTGTACATTTTGTAAAATATTAAAAATAAAATATAAGCTAAAAGCATTTTAAATATTAACCCTTTCGGGACGGGTGAATAATAAGTGTAATGTATTGTAAGGAATCGATATTAGGATGGTAAAAAATAAGAAGAAGTAGATTAAGTTTGGACATAGCTAATTCACGCCGGGTATTGCGCCTGAAAGTGGGACGGAAAAGAGAAAATACTGGTAGAAGAACTATTTCAATATTACATACCTGCCAACTTTTAATTCCTTCAATTATGATTTTTCCCAGTGGTATTAAAACGGAATTAAAATTTCAATTTTAAGCAACGAAATACGTTCTAATTGAAAAACCTTGAACTGAAATAGTTGAGAGTAACGCATAATAATATATATGCGTAGGTTTTTTAAAAATAGTGGTGATCAAAGTCATTTAAAAAATAAGTTTAAAAAAGAAAAAATAGCATATATTTACTACCACTTTAAATGTAAAAATAAAATTTTACGCCAAATGCGTAAAAGTTGGCAGGTATGATATTAGATAATATTCGGGAGGAGTTAATCTAATATTCTCAACAATAACAATTCACTGTAAGGAAATGTATCACGGCGAAGAAGCAATTCAATATAAAAATTGCATCCGTTAAAAACAATTGGTAGTTATGGATTTCTATTATTCCCGGAAAAAAACTAAAAAATGAAATTTATTTCTTACCAGTCTTTACTCCGGTGCACCACCCGATGAGACAATCTAGCGTGACCCACCGGTGGGTCACCCCGGCGTGAACGCGTTAAATCTAAGATATCCAATCCATGATTGCTTACAGTGTGACTAAATAAATTTTAATTTGAACTATGCAGTGGAGAATTAAATTAAGCAAACTATTATTACCCCGTCCGCAAATAAATTGCTATTAAAATAGTTTGGCTAACAATTTTAACTTTTTTACCCTGATTATGCATATATGACTCTCCCGTCTCGAAAAGGTTAACAGTATCTTTCAAAACTTTTTCATCTCAGGGGGGGGGGGGGAAGACAGCTTAAGTTTGGCAAACCTATGAATTTGAACTATACATGCACTACCCTCCTGAATGCCACAGGCAACTAAAAATATAACAAGCGATGATTAACCCTTTGGGTACATTTGACGAGTGAGACTCGTCAGGCGTTTTCTACCAATAAATAAAAAGTGGTGACTAAAATATTTTGCTGTCAGTCTATTTCAGAAAGAAATAATGCATTGATAACTACACCTTATAAATGACAAAACATTTAGTGAAGATTTCAGGTTATATTTGGTAACTATTTAACAAAAAATGTTTTTAATTAAAAACTTACTACCAAGATTTTTAATTTGGTTATTTCCTCTTAGTTCGGAATTTAAATAAATCAGACCCTAACTAAGGGTTAATGAAAATCAAAAAATTATAAAAGGAAATCAAAATTAGCAACTTTTCTTAGAGATATTTCTTTCAGTTTACTATTGAAGGTCAATTCAAATTTTTTTTTTTTACAATTTCAATATAAATAATTTACGATGTATGTCACGCAGGTAGTTACGGTTGAATAATTAAATGAATTAAATAAATAAAAAATGAATTAAGTTTTTACGAGTTATTACTTTTTTAGTCGCCTGTGGCATCACTGGAAATATTTTAAATTTCCTAAGAAACGCTCAGCGAATTATTTTATAACTTTGGAAGCGTTTAGATCATGCGATTTCTTATACTTATCAAAAACGTTTAAAGCTTTAAAGGCTTGAGGGTCCGTCAATAAATTACGAACCTAAAAGTGTGTCTTTGAACAGTGAAACCACCAGGAAAGACCACCTCTATGTTGCCACGTCCTCTATTTACGAACACTTTTGGGAGGCACGGAATTTTTTCCATAGTCTCTTTGTTGAAGAAAACTTTTAGGAAAGACCATTAAAACCTTTCCCTGCAACCAGTCAAACATCTGCACCAAATGCGGAAAAGGTCAAATAAGAAAGCATGAAATAATATCAAAACAAACAAAAAATGAACAAAACAAATAAATAAATTAAACTCTATTCAAAGTACTTTAGTGAGACCATAATTTAGAGCAGGGATGTCAAACTCAAAAGCTAATTTGGGCCAAATAAACATTGCTTAACTTCAGGTGGGCCGCAAAAAAAAAAAAAATCAATGTTTATAGAAACAAATATTTTTATTTTGTATTGTAATAAACATATATAAAGTTAAATTATTGTTTACGTCTCTGATACTTGACATCTCTTCTCTGCTATTATCTTTTCTATTTCGGGAGAAATTTTATTGGCCGAGACTACTTTCAAAATTGACCCAACGTGAGCGTTATTAATACGGTTTCGGACAGGAGATTTATTTCCAAAATAATTGCTCTCACTGATAAGTACTTCCAAACTATGGAAATAATTTCATACTCGAATTTTCGAGTATTTTCAAACCTTGCTGGTAAATATTCGTGAAATTTAGGCACACCCACTTCGATGAATTTTGCCTTCAAATTTGAGTCGCACTGAATCTCAATCACTTCCATTTGCATATAACTGGGTACTGAGTTTATATTTATTGAGAAAATCGAAGAAAACAAACAAAATTTATCTTCCAAAGAATTAAAATCTTTAAACCTTGTTTCAAATTCTGTTCTAAGATATGAAATTTTTTTCTGCGTATTTTTGATACGATTCAGTATCATCTAAACTAGATTTGTTCTTGTTGCACGTTGGGAAGTGCGTTAAATCTTCATTTTTCAGTTGTTTTTCCCAAAGAAATAGTTTACATTTGAATGCTTTTTTAACTATGTCAAACATGTTCGTAATGATCTGATCCTTGCCTTGTAACAATAAATTTAAATCGGATAAGTGTTTGGTTATATCAACCATAAAAGATAAATCTTGCAACCATATTTGATCGGAGAACAAGCTTGTATCTTGATTTATAATTTGTAAAAACTTACATATTTTTTCTTTCAAATCCCAGAATTGATTGAGAACCTTGGAGCAAGATAACCAACTTACCTCGCTATAATAGGATAAACCTGATTATGTACTATCTAATTGATAGCTTAGTGTGAAACGGACTCCATTTCAGCCAATTCGAATTTTACAGTTTCAAGCGGAGAATTTAAAATGATCCGTATAGTTTATAAATAAAGTATATTCTAATTTTATATGCTGGTTTCGTTTCTAATTCACATTTCTATTTTATTTTTACTTTGCTTCGGATATATTGACTGGGCCACAAAAATGTTCATCTCGGGCCGCGAGTTTGACACCCCTGATTTAAAGAGTAATTTTTGACGATACAACCTCATGTTGCAGTCAGAGTGCCCTAAAGCCTCCACACGGTATTTCATCAGTAGTCTTCGCAGACTACTGTAAAAGTGAACCACTTCTGTGCATTTACCCGAATTCTTATTTAAAAAAGTTCGTTCGTTCGTTTTTGTAGAACTGGGCATCTGAGGCCTAAATGGCCCTTAACCCGTTCTGTCCCGAATTTATATATTGAAATGATACAAAACGTGGTTTTACGGAAAAAGTGGTATAATATATGTATTATCGAAATTAATTGATTTTTCTACTGTTAGGGCAATCAAAAAGTCATTGATAGATCAAAAAGTACTTGCTACTTATAATTCTAGATCTAATCAGAAATAACTAAATCA